>NC_054374.1:64504020-64599020 GCF_017654675.1 Xenopus laevis
CTTTATGAGTACATGACATATTCATACTTGCCCAACTTGCTAACAACTAAGCCCTTCTGCTAGCTGCAAATAGCTACTGTCTTAGACCATTACTGTTACCATTATGATAAATGCTGGGGATTTGTCACTGAAATGCACTATTTTATATTGTCTATTTTTGTAGATTTTCCTTAAAAATGCATTTCGGACTGCCATTAAAAACATCTGTGGTTTTCCTTGCGTAATTGCTTAGACCAGGTCTGACTGCAGAAATTAGGTCTCCTGAAGTCTAGCAGCCCAAATGCTGCGCATGCTTCTGTTAACCACTAAATGTGCATAATGGGAATGGGAATCTTGGCTATAGATGAGCTGATTATGGATCCCATTTTTCAGTGGTATAAACAGCGAGAAGAGGCAGTGGAGAGAATATTAAGAGACAGACCGATAATACTTGCTATAGCAATTACATTTACAAATATTTTAACTTGTTTAATATATAGTGGAAATGTATTTGGAATCGTGTTTTCTTTCTTTAAGCAAAACATTTTGACTGGACATCCCCTTTTAATTGAAAGGCCAACACGCATTCCAGATGCTCTTTGGTTCTCCTGTTTCTTTTGCTTTGCATGTGAGTTGTGCATTATAAACTAAAGTAGAACTAGTTACTGAATGCAAGACATGAACCATTTAAAAACCAAGATTTGGAAATTGTTTGTAACTGAGTAAAGTTAAGACTGAGAGCCATATGAGAAGGTTTTTCTAAACTAAATATATTCCAGATGGGGAAAAAGATGTTTAATTGTTTATTAATGAAGTTGGGTCAATACTGGTGATTGGCTGTGCTAGTAAACTGGGCTGTAGGACATTTTTATTCAATCCACAAATAAATTGGTCTGAGTTTTGTAAAGGGAGCTTTTGCCTTTGAACTTTTCACTCCGGTGAAGTCCAGCAATGTACGTTATACTGTCAACTCCAGCCAAGGAATCTGATGGAGGTAACAACATCTACTTTCCAGTTACTGCTTTTGAGCCATACAGCTGTGGGATTATGAAAAAGAGTCAATTGATCATGAGCTGCCTGCGGCACTCTGTGCTCTGACACTGTCAACTTTACTTCCAATTTACTGTAAGCTTATTTTCTTCTTCCTGTCCATAACACCACCCTATGTAACCCTCAAGTAAAACAGATCCAAGATGGCCAGTAATAAAAATAAAATAGCATTGTAAGTATGAGGCCAAACCTTAGTGAAATGGTCAGTCCTTAAGGCATCAATCAAATAACTCAGGCAGGGCAATTACGTTTTTATTTATGACAAGTCTTAAATAAAGAAGATATTTTTGATCTCATACATAGGCAGAAATCCCTCAACTTGTGCTATTTTAGATTGATTACCTAGAGTTAAGATGGCCATACATGCATATTGACCTGTATATAGGCCCTTTATGTCAGCCTGCCCAACCATTGTTTGGCCAAATACATACCAGATATCCATGGGGCATGTTCTAAAATCCTATTCACAGGAATCATATCAGCATGCTGGTGCAGCATCTTTCAACTACTAATTATTGGACCAGGGGCAAAATGATGTGGTCATTCTGATTTGGCCCAGGGTGCTGGTGTAATCTTTTAAAGATCCACAAGTTTGGTGTCCTTGCCAAACAAGCAAATCTTACAGTGTAGACATAGAAATATCCGCATATTTTTTGTAGGGCAAAAGCTCTGCAGGCATTGCCTGGTCCTTTGTGGCTTTTCTCACTGCATTGTCTGGATAATGCCCTCTAATATGCAAGTTTATAAAAAAAAAAAAAAATGCTACCACCATAAAATATAATTATCAATTTATCTAAAAAAAACACTTTTTCCTATTATTTTCTATTTGTAAAGTTTCATTTTTTTATTAATGAACTTTAAATTTTCACTTATGTTTTTCAGCTTGAGGGGGTGCAGCTCAATCTGTAACTGTTCTAAATTGATACATTTGTTATCTTTGTCCCTGCTGAACAGAATCCCTGAGTTTCATTAAAGGGGTGGTCCACCTTCAAGTTAACTTTGAGTATGTTCTAGAATGGCCAGTTCTAAGCAACTTTCCAATTAGTCTTCATTATTTTTTTTTTTATAGTTTCTGAATTAATCTGAATTAATTGCCTTCTTCTTTTGACTTTTTCCAGCTTTCAAATGGGGGTCACTTACCCCATCTAAAAAAACAAATGCGCTGTATGGCTACACATTTATTGTTATTACTACTTTTATTACTTCTTTCTAATTAGGCCTCTCATATTCATATTCCAGTCTCTCATTTAAATCAAAGAATGGTTGCAAGGGTTATTTGGATCCTAGCAACCAGCTAGCTGAAATTGCAAACTGAAGAGCTCTAAATAAAAAGCTAAATAACTCAAAAGCCACAAATAAAAAATGAAAACCAATTGCAAATTGTCTCAGAATTATTTTATCTCTAGTTATTTTAAAAGTGAATAACCCCTTTAAAGGCAGCTGTTAGAATTGATTCAATAGTTGCAAATATTCCACAGATGCTGCTGAGAAATGTCAGTTAATTGTATCAACTAAATGTAACAAATTGTAACAGTTCAGATGCTCCTGGATCACTGAGCTGCCAGACTGAAACACTAGAGCAGGGGTCAGCAACCTTTACTATCAAAAGAGCCATTTTGCCCCCTCTTCCACTAAAGAAAAATAGTCTGGAGCCGCAAAACATAACACAGCTTATAAACTTTTAAAAGTTTTAACCTTTTTTTAATTATAACTGCCACAACAACAGAATACAACAAATAGAAGTGCAGTGTGTATGTGTAGGCCTACTTTGAAATAAATTAAATGCTGAATAGCCCTATTAAATGCTAGTGTTCATCTGTTTAATGTGACTTCTGTTTCTGAAGTTCAATGCTGATCTTCCCTCTCTTGTCTTGAGTTTGTGACCGCGGTAAGAACCATGATGAATCCTCTTACTGCGGCTTGGTCTTGCCCGTCACCCCTGGGACGTCTATACAGCCCTCGCACCTGCTGGTGGCTTTCTGAGTGTGCGACCACGGTAAACTAACCCCTGGGACGTCTATACAGCCATCGCACCTGCTGGTGGCTTTCTGAGTGTGCGACCACGGTAAACTAACTGATAGCTTACCGCGGTCGCACACTCAAGAAGCCACCAGCAGGTGTGAGGGCTGTATAGATGACGTGACACGCAAAGACGCAAGATCATCAGGCCTGGATTTGTGGAGAGGCCACAAGGCCCGGGCCTAGGGTGGCAGGACTTTAGGGGGCGGCATGCTGCCCAACCATGCCCACATTGGTTCAGAAACACTGGGGCGGCGCAGGAGATATGATTCCTGTACGCCAATCCCCATTGCTCTGGTCCCAATAATGAAAATGTTATTGAATAAAAGGAAGGGGACAGGGTGACGAACGACAGCGAGCCTAAGGGCGCTTGCTATGTAAATCTGGCCCTGAAGACTGAGCCGCGGCAAGCACTAGAGACACGAACATTTAACTTACATTTTGGAAAAACATAAAAAAAACTGAAAGCAACTGAAAAAAGTCTTTGGCGATCAATCTGAAAACAACTCCAAACAAAAGTATTTTGAAGGTGAACAACCTCTTTAATGTTTCCTTACAAATACACTGTTTACAGCATATTTTACGGCTCCAGGCATTTACATTTAAAATCAATGTTCTCTCTAATTCCTTCTTGTCTATGTGTGCAAAAAAATTATTTTGTGATCACATTTTACAGTTTTAAGCACTCAGGTCAGAATTAATGCAAGACTTGGATTTTCACTCAAAATTCTTTGTATGCACCACAATTTGTTGTGTGCACTGGCCTTAAAATTTGTGTGCATGTGCACAGTTTAGAGGGAACATTAGTTTTACGGATGCTGTAAGAAATACCCATTGTTCCACTGTTAGTCATTGCTAGACAGATCAATTAACCAAATGCATACAACCGCGTTGGGCTGCTTATATTTATAAAATAAAATACCATAATGTACATAAACTCTCCCTAAGTGCAGCATGTATGAAAAAAGACATTTGTTTAATTTACAACATATCTAACATAAGTGTAAAAGTGATAATGCATCTGTTGACTAATCAGTACTTCTTATAACTTGTGACAATTAGTTCATTAATTCCTGATGTGCATCAGTCTATTGGAAGTATATTAATAAGCAAAATATATTGTCTAGCATTTCTTTTCTTGGCTTCTCTTGGTTCCCCAGGTTGTCGCTGCCCAAACAAACGTGTCCTATTCAGCACTGACTGATTTGATGAGTAGGAAAAGTGGATTTGCCTTTTTTTAAAAGTAACAAATAAAGCATAAAAGCTTAGGCCAAGATTGTTCATCATTGCAGACAATGTAGAGGCAGGAGATGCACTGATTTTAATAATCCACGCTGTAGATACTTTCAAACCAACAACTGTGAGAGTGTTGTACTATAAATTTAATCCAAACATACGCGTTGTCCTTGCGATTCTTGAACTTGCTTCCTTACTGCCTCACTATGGGTTTAGTATGCAGATATGTGAATGCACTCCAATTAGTGACACCCTTTATGGGAATGTTAATCTGACAAAGAAGAAAAACATGTTATGTACAACACTAATAACTGCAAAAACATTTAAATAGCCGATGCTGTTTATATATTTTTATTCCCTTTGGTTTCTATAAAACACTTTTAACCATTTTGTTTTTTCTTTAGGTGCACAAACAGCCCGGAAATACAGATTGACTAACTGAGATAAAAATAGTTTGCAACCAATCAGTCCAAACCTCTGGGCCAATTGAGGATAATTTTTTGACATTTGTGTTCCTAGTGTTCAAAGTGTTTACTAAAGCAACACAATTAGTGTGTCATATTTAGTTCTTAGAAGGAATACTGTACCCCTATTGTAAAAAAAACAAAAAAAAAAACAAGAATACTAGGAGATTTATGACTCCATGTCAGAGACGCAGGCTCACTAGAACTCCAAAGTACTTCTATTATTCTTGCATTTTGAGATCACTGCTATATGATCTGTGACAAGCACTGTTCATATAGCAGGGCTGTCCAACTGGTGGCCAGCAGGCCAGCTTGCCCCTTTGTGTGGCCTCCCACATAAAAGTCTGCCTGCTGTGACTGCTGCCCTTGTGTAAGTTTTAAAAAGAAGCAGTGCTGAAATTAATTTATACCTGCATTGTGTAAACCTCTATTGTTCACAAACCTAAATCCCTGTACTGTTCACACTTCAGACCCAGAATGAAAGTGCCTACATTTTTCACCTGTTCACACCTCATACAAACTGCTGTAGTGTTGACAGTATTGTGTCACTGTGGTCGCCTGGGGCAGCAGCTCTGATGCCGCCCTGTCCTGCTCTGCACTTTCAACTTTTAGTGTTGGGGCAGGTCCAGGGGGGGCGAATCACTAGTGTAGTGAGTGCTATTGCTCTTGCTGCACTAGCAGAGCTAAATTTCCGTGTTAAAAAAAAAATTAAAAAAGAAATTCGGCTCTTAAAGTTACCAGAGGCGGCTTTTTGCCTCCCCTGGTAATTGGCCACTCCATGCTGCCTAAGACAAGTTTCTCATCTTGCCTCATGTCACAGTATGAACTGTTCACCTTAGTGTCCTGATAGGTTTCCCTGTCTCCTGCTCTATTCTGCATTCCCTATGCTCCCTGTGTGTGCCATACTCTGCCTGCCCTATGCTCCATTGTTTTTTGGTGTGCTACCACCTTTAATGTGGATATGGTCTTAAATTTTCTTGAGATAACATGGGTGTGGTTTAAAAACAGGGAGTGGTCAACACTGGCTTCCATTATCGACCCTCTACCATGTAGGCTAGAAAAATTCCATCCCTCAGTACCACAGAAGTTGGACAGCACTGATATAAGGAATAATGTACACTTAAATGTCAAATATACTGTAGGTATGAGATCTCTTATTCAGAACCTTGTTATCCAGAAAGCCCCAAGTTATGAGAAGGCCATCTCATATAGAGTCCATTATAAGCAAATAATTCTATTTTTTTTTAATTATTACCTTTTTCTGTATAATAATAAGAGTACCATGTACTTGATCCTAACTAAGCTGCATGGATCCATTCATTATTGATGGCAAAACAATCCTATTGTTTATTTCATTTTTAGCAGATTTAAGGCATGAAGATTCAAATTACAGAAAGATCCCTTATGTGGAATATCCCAGGTTCCGATCATTTCAGATAACAGAACCTATAATTGTATTAGGACAGTGCTGTCCAACTTGTGTGGTACCGAGGGCCAACATTTTACTGGCCTATGTGGTGGAGGGCCGATAATATAAGTCTGTGTTGGCCACTCCCCCTTTTAAATCACACCCACTGTAAACCACACCCATGTCACCACAATAACTTTTAAGATCATATCCACATTAACGGTGGTAGCACACCAAAAAACCAAATGGTTGGTGCTCACTGCAGGGAAATCCCTCATCAAATCATGTGAAAAATTGAAGTCATGTTAAAACATACCCTTAAATCAATATGCCTCATCCTCCCTTGTGGATAATACAACAACCCCCCAACACATGATTAAACACCTTAGGGGCCCTTAACAACAATTTCCAAATGATAACAAACCCCTAACAGGTTTACATTCGACAGGTAGCGTAGGGCAAGGAGAGAATGGCACACACAAACAGCACTGAATAAACAGAGAATGGCACACACAAGCAGCACTGAGTAAGCAGAACAGGGAGGGAAGACAGAACAGAGCAGGAGACAGGAATCAGGACCAGTCTAATATGTACTACATACAGTGACACAGTGCTGGTGCCTCATTAGCATTTTGAATAAGGTGTGAACAGGTGAACAATGTGGGCAGTTTCAGTCTGGGTCTCAGGTGTGAACAGTACAGGCCTTTAGGATACAAACAATAGAGGTAAGAGAAAAAGGCCTGGCACACGGAGCAAGTTAAACCGGGGTCCTACCCCTGGTGTGTTTATTGCATCAAACAACGTTTTGGAGGGCGTTCCCCCTTTGTCAGGTGACGAAGGGGGAACGCCCTCCGAAACGTTGTTTGATGCAATAAACACACCAGGGGTAGGACCCCAGTTTAACTTGCTCCGTGTGCCAGGCCTTTTTCTCTTACATTGGTCCGTTGGGAGTGCCGTCTCCCTCAGGTCTTGGGCACCAGCGTATTCCTACGAAGGGCCTGAGTGTGCGCGTGGTCTTTCTGTACAAACAATAGAGGTGCCACAAGTGTGAACAATACAGGGGATCACAGGTGTGATACAGGGGATTAGTCTGAATTTTTCAACAATGCAGGGGCCAGTTAATCTCTGTAGTGATACCATTTAAATTTTACATATGGTAAACAGACACAGCATGTGGGGGGCCACAGAAGGGGGGGTGTGGCCCGCGGGCCGCCAGTTGGACAGCCCTGTATTAAGATATTAGGAGTTGCAGAGTTCCATGCCCATAAATATGACTTTATACAGTTCATGGAACTCTGAGAGGAGAACAATATTAATAATACACCAGTTTCAAAGAGTTATGATATACAGTTGTTAGTACAATTATATGGAGGTATTTTACAGTTTACTCATTCCTATTGTGTATTATCTGCAAGCAAAGCTGGCACCAAAAGAAGACAAACTCATACTTCTTTGTAAGTATGGGTCAAATGTAACACTGGCCTGAAGAGGTGGTTGTCAAATGGAGCCATTACTAGGTCATATAACTATGTACCCCCTGTCGAAAAATATAACAATATTTTTTCTAAACTATGAGCAAACTTACCTGCTAATGTTACATGAAATGGATCCAGGAATACACTGGAATTCTGGCATTGTGATTTTTCTTCATCATAGATATCCTGTCGTAAAATACCTCCTACAAATTCTTTACTCATTTTATTCTTCCTTTCATTCTGGTTTGCTGAAGGCATGGAAAAGTTGAGTTTTAAAATCACTGAAGTGTTTTCACCACTGAAAAGAAAAAAAAAAAAAAGTTGTCAAATCTGTTCGCTAACCAGCATTTTTTTGTGCGCTCCTATAAGTATGTAAACTCTGAGCAGCTTTTTTTTTTTGTTTTGCTTCAGGCACAATGACACATTTACTTACATTAGCAAGTCGTTGACTTCTGCAGAAACAAAATAGGGGCGTAAAGCAGGAGACACTGAATATACTTTTTCAATCTGCAAATTGAAATTTAGAACAAATATGAGCAGATTTGCAAAAGGAATGGCTTCAATAAATTAATTTCCCTATGGTTTCACCCAGTGAAAATGTTCTCCCCCCAATATTTGAGTGGCATTGTCTTTCACCTTACATTTCACAAAAGTGAAAATAGGGTTGCATATTTCATGGGGCAGCTCCGTCTTCATTTCTATTAAAAACAGCGTGGGTCATTTATAAACACTGGGCAAATTTGCACCTGGCCAGTAACCCATGGCAACCAGATGATTAGCTTTTTTCAGCCATCTGCAGGTTGAGCAGTGAAAGCAATCATTGATTGGTTGCCATGGGTTACCGCCCAGGTACAAATTTGCCCAGTGTTTATAAATGAACTCCAGTGATTCTATCATGCTGTACAGCAGCTGTGGTAATAAAAAAACATCAAATCACAGATATTATAGATACTTTCTGAAACTGTAATATTTGTACAGTATGGGATCCATTATCCAGAAACCCTTTATCCTGAAAGCTCAGAATTATGGAAAGTCTGTCTCCCATAGACTCCATTATATCCGAATAATCCAAATTTTTACAAACAATTCTCTCTAATAATAAAACAGTACCTTGTATTTGATGCAAACTAAGATATAAGTAATTTTATTGGAAGCACAACCAGCCATTTTTGGCTTATTTAATGTTTACATAATTTTTTAGTAGACTTAAGGTATGAAGATTCAAATTATGGAAAGGTCTGTTATATGGAATACACCAGGTCCTGAGCATTCTGGACAACAGGTACCATACCATTACTGGTAGAGTTGAATCTCTCTGCCAGTACTTACATCAATGAAGGTGAATCCTGACATGGCAGAGCTCTATTTCCATTCAGTCCAGAATATTTCCCACTAACGATATGCACTAGGTCTGAGACAAGTGACACCTCCAGAGTTTATCCTTAGCTCTTCATATTGCTTAGCACACCATTAAAAGCAAATGCTACAAGTTCTTACTGGAACAGTGGGCTGCTACTTTATTTAGTTTGTGAATCTTTAAATCTGATCAGAGCCGGGCCGGCCAGGCGCCCCAGGCAACCTGGCCGTCCCGGCACAGGCTGGGCGCGCACATGCGCAAAATGACTCGTGCATGCACGAATCAAAGCATGCATGCACAGAAGCGCTAATCGACGGGGAAACCACAGGGAGAGAGAGGACATGGGGTAGAAGAAAGAGAAGGTAAGTGCCTGGCGCACCCCAGCTTTGCACCCTAGGCACGTGCCTACTCTGCCTTACCCCTAGTTCCGGCCCTGAATCTGATTACTAAAAAACAAAAAGGTGAATACCTTGATCAAAAATTGATTGTATTACCTTAACCATGATGTACTATGAGTAAATATAAAATCATATATAAAATCAGTTTAGACTTTCTCTTTGATCTCCTGCACTGAACAGCCAGAAAAAGATAGAAAGTTTCTAGAGAGCCCAGAATACATGGCAGGTGCACTTTGATACTTTTGTAACCATTTTAGATAAGCAGAGAGACAATTGTAACAATTAAAGATAAGCAGGTCTCTTGGGAAAACTGTGACTTGCAGCTTAAAGGGCAATTCACCTTTGTTAACAAAACTGTAATAACACATAAAGACCACAGAAATGTGTTCAAACTTAAATTTTTTTTTAAAATGAACATGGTAATTAGGGGATGTTGGGAGGTATGTGTATGTGATCTGGTTGCATCTTTTTACATATTAATATATATTTGATTCTATGATATGTATTTGTTAAGCCCACAACTACGACATACAAAATAAGCATGAATATCTTACCCTTTGCTGAAGAGTCGCTTCATTTATTCTCAGTGGTTCCACACAACTGTCCTTAATGGTGAGGGATCCTGTGAATGTGTACATGCTTTTTTCCATATTTAACACTACATCTTGATATTCATCTTCATCTACATAATTATCTAAATGAAATGCATAAGTTATTTTTATTAGGCTTCACATTTTTTCTTTAACTTGTTGTATGCTATTCATTGACTGTTTAAAACTATGCAGATAGGACCAGGCCATTATAAGTTATACACTCCTTTGCATTTATAGTCTAAGAGTTTTTAAACTGGTGTCTACAATTAGCTGACCCAATTAGATAGAATGCCTAAAGTAGTACTCATATGCTGGTTTCTAAAAGGCAGTAGTATTTGCATAGGATCCACAATCTCAGATGTCACCAAAAGAAGCAAGATGGCCAGCTTGTTCAGCAAGAGTGACCATCACTCCTTCAGAAAGATCTTTACCTGACATATTTCAACTGTCACCAGTGTGGTTTTAGCAAGAATTTCAAAACTGAAATTGCTCCATGTGCCATTGCCTTAACAGTTCAAGTGGATAAAAAAATGTTACTTTATCCTTAAGGTGGCCATAGATAGTCTGATTCCAGTGATTCAATCTCTTTCCCTCGATTGCTCCAAATTTTAGTTGGCAACACACATCTGAAAATTATAGCCAATAAGATATTTGCATGAAAACACCAGGTAATTATTTTCCTGAGAATGATGCTATGAGCATTTTTGGTTAGCATTGCATAATAATTGCCTGTAATGGTGTTTTCATGGGATTCTCATATGGGGAATTTTAAACAGCATTTTAAGCAAAGAAGTCACACAACAGGAAAAATGGCAAATTGATCCACTACCCTTACAATAGCATTATGGAGTATATTATTAATTTGACTAATTCTGCGTAATTGCAGGTAAAGTTGCTGTACCGTGTTAGCCAGTAAAAATGTTACAGGGCAACCCTTTTGAAATAAAAAAATAACAAAAGTGGTATAAAGGTGATACCTTTATTGGCTAACTAATATAATCAAAGCAAGCTTTCAGAACATTTTAGTTCCTTTTTCAAGCTGATTACAATGAAGCTGTGGTGTTCTCTGGTATATATACAACATTCAGCTCATAGTTCAAATGACCAACAAAAAGAAATATCAATTTATGTGAAAGGTGTCAAAGTCATTTACGAGGGGATCTGCAGATAAGGTACAAGATAATGTGGATCAAAGAGGCTGAGTATAAATTGGGGCTGAATTATTGGAGTGTAGAATCAAAGGAATTCCATATGATCTCTTAGTCCATTTCCAGACATGTTGGTATTTCTGATCTGGCGCAGTCCTTTCTTAGTCCACTTAATTAGCCATAAATCCAAGGCCCAGGTTTAGTACATTCTTCAGAGAATTCAAAGTTTCCATCAATTTGTATTCCCACACTTTTCTATCATTATCTGTTTTAAAATTGCCCTTAAGAACCAAAATTCTTAAATTCTTTATGGAGTGATGGGGGCTATTGAAATGATTTCCTACTGGTGTGTCCAGTTTTTTATTGGTTATAGTGAATCAGTGGGGTGTATTTCTCTTTCTCAGACTTTGTCCAGTCTCTCCTATATATAGTCCCTCTGTTATGCATTTAGTGCATTGTATTAAGTACAAAAAATGGGTAACGATCATTCGTCTGAGCAAAAATTTGCCTGGTGAAAAGGCGCAAAACTTCATTAGGAATGTACTCTTTCTCTAGCATATTGTCCTCTACGTCTGTTAGTAAATTGCCAATGTCCCTGCGGATTGGATTACTGGTGAATTTTTGCTAGCGACGGCCCCTTCGCCCTTTAGTAAATTTGCCCCTTAGTGTTTAGCCGAATCCTTAAAATCATGTACCTTCAAAGGGATAAATGAATATAATAAGTTTGTGTTTGAAATTATTGATTTGTTTCCTCAGCAAATTGAATATGCAATTTAGGGTTCACATTTGGTCCAGTATCTAGCTCAGTCTTGGTGCATTTGTCTAATGCATTTGTCAGTTACATGAATGACTATAATAATATTAATAATAATCTAGCCGTTCCTTGAGATACAATCAGTCATCCCCTTTATAATGTACTAAGTAAATCCAGAAGTTCCTCTAACATATCTGTATAGAAATGGTACATTAGGTACATAAAAACTGTAACTCCAAATAAGAAACCCATATATTTTTACTTACATTTGTAGACAACCAGGCTAATTATTATTACTAGACAGAGCAAGAGAAAAATGCCAATAAGTACAATGGGCAGTTTATATTTCCTCCATATTTCTTCAGTACATTTTGTTTTCTTTTGCTTTTGCTCCTGTGAAATTAAAAAAAAAAAATCAATACTAAAGAAGCCACAGTGTGCTCCATATTATACTGAAATAGTGACATGTATGCAACACAATCTACTTGCAATGCATTATATATATATATATATATATATATATATATCTATCTATATATATATATATATATATATATATATATATATATATATATATATATATATATATATATATATATATATACACAGTATATACAAAATCCAAAGTTCCAGCGCACTCCGTCCACAGATGCCAAAGACCCAGGTGCTACCAATTAAGGCTGTGAATCCATGCAGTACCTATTCAGAGAGGGCAGCAATTAAGACTCTATCAGAAGATACTAACATTGTAATTCGTCCAGCGGATAAGGGTGGGGGCATCCGATTGGTTTGTCTGCATCTGGATACTATATTACAACCAGTGGTAAGAGGTACTCCTACCTATTTACAGGACACACCACATTTACTTGATAGTATCCAACAGCTTATTCTTCCCACCAATGAACCTTGTTTCCTAGCAACTATGGATGTGGTGAGCCTTTATACAATACCACATGACGCGGGGATTGTTGCAGTAAGGCAGTCTCTAATGGAGGATAATACGTATGAGGGCCCACCAATAGAATTTATACTATTAAATTTAGCCCTAACACTAAATTATTTTCGCTTCGAAAATAATTATTACCTGCAAGTGGCGGGCACTGCCATGGGGGCAGCCATGGCGCCCGCTTACGCAAATCTTTACATGCACCAATATGAGCAGCACCACATCATACCCCCGGTGTCAGGATAAACTAATGTTCCTCCGGAGATTTATTGACGATATGGTTTCGATCTGGCGGGGTGAGGAGAAGGAGTTTACAGAGATGTTAGATGAATTAAATAAACTTGATAGTCCAGTTCGCTTTACCTATGAAATAAATCCATCTAAAATACACCTTTTAGATGTGGAACCTTTCTTTAGCTGTAATCAGGTGCAATATACCCTGTTTAGAAAACCTACAGATAAAAATGTACTCCTACATCATAAAAGCTGTCACCCTAGGCACATGAAAAAATCAATACCATATCTCAATTCTGTCGAGTATTGCGTAATAATTCACTACAACAGCGGGCTGAACAACAAATCGAAGATATGTGGATTCGATTTAAGGAACGCGGATATCCAGATGAAATGCTACCGAGTGCTCTTGAGATAGCTAGGACTCGCTGTGTAGCCACTGATACTACACGGAAGACTAAAGACTCTAGATTAACATTCACCACAACATTAGGGGGCACATTTACTTAGCTCGAGTGAAGGATTAGAATAAAAAATACTTTGAATTTCTAAGTATTTTTTTGGCTACTTCGACCTTCGACTATGACTTTGAATCGAACGATTCGAGCTAAAAATCGTTCACCCATTCGATAGTCGAAGTACTGTCTCTTTAAAAAAAAATTCGACCACCTACTTCGCCACCTAAAACCTACCGAGCACCAATGTTAGCCTATGGGGAAGGTCCCCATAGGCTTTCTAAGTAATTTGGGATCAAGGGAAAATTGTTTGATCGACGAATTAAAATCCTTTGAAACGTTCGTTCGAACGATTTTTCCTTTGATCGTTCGATCGAACTAATTGCGCTAAATCCTTCGACTTCGATATTCGAAGTCGAAGGATTTAACTTCGAGGGTCGAATATCGAGGGTTAATTAACCCTCGATAATCGACCAATAGTAAATGTGCCCCTTAATGAACAAACAAGTAAATTAGAAAAACAAGTTAAGGAAAAGTGGAACATAATGGGAGGTCCCCCTATGGTGTGTTACAAAAGAGGGGTAAACCTTAGGGACCTGCTGGTCAAGAATGATCCAGTGGCTTGTTATCAAAAGAGACCCGTTGGTTGGCTAGCGGAAGTGAAACTTCATTTTGCTGTCCAAACTGCACTTTGTGCAGATATATGACCCCTGAGTCCTCATTTAATCATCCCCAGACAGGGAAACAATGCTCTATATGTCACCATTTACCTGCACCACTACTCATGTAGTATATCTTATAACATGCCCTTGTGGATTGTCCTATGTCGGTATAAACGACCAAACTTTACACCTAAGAATGGATGGATATCGGTCCGCCATCAGTACAGCATTTAGGGATGGCAAAACTAGTAAACCGATGGCAAAATTTTTTTTGGAAAAGGGGCATTGATTGCCCACATATATGGCTTTTGACCATATCCCACCATTAAGAAGGGGCGACGACAGATCCAAACTACTCCTCCAAAGGGAGTCTTTTTGGATACACAAATTAAACACCGTTGCACCCCTGGGTTTAAATGAACTTTGCCCCTAAATTGCTTCTTAAATCAACGCTAATGTGTTGAAAATGTATCATGGTGTTGTTATCTGTATTTTGGTTTATACCATTGTTTCTGTTTTGGTTTCTGGGGATATTTGTTTTTAACAATGTATCACTTGTGCTAGATACATACTTACCTGTATAATCTGTATGTTCTGATACAGGTGTTTTAATCACATGATCTGGTGGGCGTGTTTTACGTGGGGAGGGTCTTGGTGTGTATTTATTTAAGCAGTATTTGGGCTGTGAGAACAGAGTCTTGAAAAAGGTCTTAGACAGAGACCAAAACGTCGACCAGTTTCTTTTTAATGTATACTATTTCAAATCCCAGTGTGCACCTTTACTTTTTGGATTTATATCTATCTATCTATATATATATATATATATATATATATATATATATATATATATATATATATATATATATCTATATATCTATATATATATATATATATATATATATCTCCAGGTAAAACTGGTTCTATAGTGTGAGCATGTAAAAGAATAAACTCCACTGGGGCAAGGATTGATGTGCTCAATATATAATCTACACACAGTTCTCAAAATATCTCAGTGTTTCATAGAATATATAAAAAATATCTATAGTGCAGACTGCCGTTTGCTCCCTAAAGTTCAGAAACATGAAATAACCTGGAATCTCCTCTGCAGGTATTGTTATTGTGCACAGCTGTTTCATTTCCTTGTGTACTTTATGTTTCCATGACTAATCACTAGGGATGCACTGAATCCACTATTTTGGATTCGGCCGAACCCTCGAACCGAAATGGAATCAAATTAGGGGTGGGAATGGGCAAACATTTTATTTACTTCCTTGTTTCAGCAATGATGTCCCAGAGGGCATGCCTGTAGCTGTTTTTTTAAATATGTGCTTCTTATCAATAGACTAAAGCTTGAGTAATTTTTTTAAATTTTGGCCTTTTATATTTTTTTTTATATTTTTGAGTGCACCCTTGCCCTCCTTGCAAGAGAGTTCTTTCCACATTCTTTTTACTCTTCTAATGGCAAATAAGCACTCTGTGGGATAACTTGGCAACTGCAGATCAATATGGAAAATATTTGATTTTACAGCTGCTCATATTATAGAGGTTCATATTAATTTACATAATATAAATCTGGCCATAATCAGACAGGCTGGGGTGGGCATTATTTTTGTAATAACTTTTTGCTGCACACACACGGACTGAAAGCTAACTTTATCAAAATTATATTACTGTAAATTACTGTAATTACATCTCTTGAAAAATATTCCTAGTCAGAGTGCCTGACAATATGAAGCTCTGTTTTTATTACCCTGAAGCCGTTGCAAGGGGTTGGCTGTGCCTGAATGCTAGGTAGGGTAAAATTTAGGGAAAATGTCCATTTCTCCTCTAGAAACATCTTATACACTAGAGTGTATACCTATTTATGTAACCTGTTTACAAAATGCAATAATTGTGTGAATAGATTTATCAGCATGGGTCTTGACCCAAGGTTGGATTTCCCTTCCTTATCAGAGTCCTATCCCACACATCCCCTTTTTGCAAATTCCTGAGACTTATAACAGGAATATAAAATGTCCCAATTTAGGAAGCAGTGGTGCTGCCATGCAAATACAACTGTGTTATCACTATATGAAGAGCGCATATGGGTAGCAAATAAGTAACAATGTCACATACTTTACTGTTGCACAGTTCAATGGCAGTGGCAAACAGCATGATTCCAGTGGTTTTGTTGTTTGCTTTAATAGTTCTGCATATGGGCCACCAAATCCTTGAAACTGATTTCAGTTATAACCAATGCTCAGAAACAAGGAAGTCAGCATTTCCAAGTGACAATTAATTTGTAGCTTAGTGTTCTAGGTGAAAAGGTGAACCTTTTCACCAATTTTTATTGTGAGCAGTAAATATTACTAGGCAATATTCAGTATTTATGATAATGTATGGGAATCAAGCTTAAAATATTTGCACAAATAAAAGAATCTCAGATTGGTTTAATACGTATATTTTGAGTGCCCAGTGTTCCTCCTAATGTTACTTAAACTCACTTGACTGGACAATTAAAGTAACCATTCACAAATTTGTATTTCTATGCAAATCCAAACATTTGGGATCTAGTGCATGCTTTAAAGTATGTAGATATTTCTTTGGATGTAAACATTATGGCAGATCTCATTCCAATGTCTAAATATACAGAGAAAAAAATGGAAAGCGAATGCAATAAACATTGCTGTATTTTACTGTTAAATGGAAAATAATTGGCTTTAGAAAAAAAAACCCAGCTGTACCTTAAATTGCTAACAGTGTGTAAAAGAACATTGTTCCAAAGTCAGCAGAAAATCTGTAACCTAATTCACATTTAGGTTGATTTTGACCAGTTTACTTTTACAGCACTTGTTGTAAAAAATATATAGTACAAACACAAAACATTTAAGAATTGTTCAGCATTACGTATTATTGCTATAAGAAGGGTTACTTCTTCTTTATACCCAAAAACAAAACATAAACGTATTGATCTTACCGTATTAGTACCAAGGAAGGGTTGTTTCACGTCTGGCTCATTCCCATTTATGGGACCAATAGGTATCTGTTCTGGAGTGTTTCCAGGCATTATTAAAAAACAGAGGTAAATTTAAATTTCCAAAAAGAAAATAAATATATATAATCAAATAAAAATGATTTCAGGTTACTCTGATCTGGAGTGAATACATTTTAAAAACAATCACTATTCAAAGTGCCAGTTCCCCTGATTTTCAGAGCTCCTGCTGCTATTCAAATCGAAAGTCAAGGCGTGGCAGGGTTTTTCCTTGCAATATTTGTAGTTAAACATTAACACGTCAGTACAAACATGCTGGAAATGATGAGACAGTGTTTCTGGATAATCCAGTTTGGCCACATTCAGCAACACTGGCAAAGCTTGCACAATTCAGCATTATACACACTCCTACTGAATGCAAGTAAATTAGACCTGCCTTTTTAATGTAAGACTTCTGTAACTGGGAAATTACCGTGTCTGGATCCACAGGTAACAGCTACACTGTTAAAATAAACACACCTTGACCAACATTGTGCTTTAAGGGAGAACCTCAATGATTAAAAGACTTGCTTGTGACAACTTCCCATACAGAAGCATGGAAAACACTATGATAGTTACAAGCAATAACAGGCAAACACTGTTTACAAACACTTGAGAAATATTTTCCTCCCCAAATTTTATTGAGTCTTTTCCAGCACCACATGTTTCGAGTTAAATAATTTTGGAAAGTTGCTAATAATTATATTTTCTTTTATTTAGGTTCAATGGTATCTTCAGTTTAACCCCCCCCCTTTAAGAACGACCTATTGTGTACTGATGTGTCCCACTTACACAAAATGCCATGACATATAGTGAGGGCCTGGGGGGACAGGGGGCCCAATATGAAGGGGCAAGGAGCAAGGTGGATCACAGGTCTTACACAAGTCTGTGCATATTATGGGCCACATGGTGTTACAGGGTTTACTCCACTATGGGATCCCACTATTCACGCTTGGTGAGTCTATGTTGTATATGTAATTATAAAGATAGAATAACTTTAGCCCTCGCTTATATGTTACCAGTTGAATTTTATATAATGTTGTATTATTGTGTGCGTGAATATTATATTTTTAACCATTTGAGTTCATTATACACCTTTATTTAAGAGTATACCTGAGGCTTTTATTACAAGAACTGACCAGTTATCCGGCCAGTACTTACAATAATTATACAGTTAAGTTTACTAAACTTCAAACTAGGGGAAGGACAGGGAGAGAAAGAAAGAAGCATAAACAGAGATTTTTGTTACTAATATATTAGGGAAGGGATGCACCGAATCCACTATTTTGGATTCGACTCATTGAAAGATTTGGCCGAATACCGAACCAAATCCAAATCCTAATTTGCATATACAAATTAGGGGTGGGAAGCGGAAAAAAATTTACTTCCCTGTTTTGTGCCAAAAAGTCACGTGATTTCCCTCCCCACCCCTAATTTGCATATGCAAATTAGGATTCGGATTCGGTTCCGTTGTATTTAAGCACCTCATTGACAATAAAATTTGGATTCCTTGGATGACTTACTGTATGTGTGTGTTAGCATTGAGGAAATTGTGCGAGTAGGAGGCAGAACTTAGTCCATGTGACCTACCAAAACTCATGATTTGAGTTTCACCCACAACAATTTTTCTGTTGCAATCAATTTTACCATAAAGCTTCTTAAATAATGGGAACAATTTTTTATTGAGGTCTGCAAAACAGACCAGAGGCATACAACTGAACAGTTTAGATAAAAAGAATCACTTCGGTTGACACTATATCCTTTTAAATAAGCCTAAAAAATATAGATGTAACAGGGCTACATGAGTATTTTGCCTGATACATAATGGTATCTGTTAAGCAAATTGGCTTTAGTTGGATTTTTTTTATTTATTTCCTAGTCTAACTCTGCTACAATTGCTATTGCAATGAATATTTTCATGGTGATAATTTAAATGGTAAATTAATGCCATAAACCAATGGCATATGTGTGATATTAGAATGGAGGATACAATGTAGATAATTAGGTAGGTATTTCTATCATTTGGGTAGGTATTTTTTAGATTTTCACTTGGATTTGGCAAAATAACTGTGGGTGAAAAAGCACATCATAAATTGAAATACATAAAATAAACAAAACTACATTGCTATGCAATGATTTTCATGCTGCAAAATGCTATTGGCTAAATTTCAAGGAATTGCAAGGGAGTGAAAGAATCCACACTAAAATTATATTTTGGCTCAAAAAGTATCATGGAATTTTGAACTATAAAAAGAAATGGAGATTCATTAGAGTTATACAGTATAGTGTAAGTACCAGGCACATATCAACTCAACAGAAATTTACGAATCGCACCAGTTATTTAATGCAATGAAATCAATTTCATTAATTTAATAAAATGTACAGATCAATGTGTTGTTGTTTTTTAAGCTAAAACAGGATTACAGGAATCTACTTCATGACTGGTCCTTTAGAGGTAGATAATTAGTTTACCAGTGTACAGATATTCCTCCTGCAAAATGGACTCCTGCTAACGAAACGGTCATAGCAAAGGGTGAAGAGGGGTTATACTGGTAACCCCATTATCTGCCTCTCAGGAAGTAACAAAAATCATAGATTTTCTTAATTAAACCAATAGTGTTTGAGATGGAACAGCACCTTGTGTCCTTTGAAGACTAAAAATGCCTTAATTGCATAATTTTATAGGGCATTACAGCTGTATGTGTACTGTATATTGTGAGTGGGTTCCTACGCTCAGCAAGTGACAGCAGCACAGAGCATGTGCAGTGAATTAGCAGAAAAGAAGGTGTCTTTTGAGACACAGATCTTTACTGCTAAAGGGCTGTGGTTGCCTTGGGCTGGTACAGAAGCACAAAACATACACAACATTTCTAGCTACTTCTTTAGTTACGCTTTAGTTCTGTTTTAATGTGCAGGTTCTGTACTTGTCATCTATGTCCCTGATTAGACAGATTTTCAATCCCCAGCAGCCAACAAAAAAAACACATTTGTCTGTCATTCTCGCTATAAATTGCGGGAAACTGACAAATTTTAGAAAAAAGAACATGCCAATCTAAGTTGCTGAGGGACATATAATAACAACACAAGGAATTGTTATTTGAAAAGAGTATGTCATAAGACAGGCCTGTAAGAGTTAATAAAGCAGGCCAAGGAATTAAAAAACATTTTGCCAGTACCAGAAACAGATACTTAACAAGCCTCTGTTCATTAAATTCGGGAACAGCCACGTGTAAAGGGGTCATAGCATGGCCTCCCACCCCCTTGTGGCCCTCCAGAGACACAATGGCGTGCTGTCTGGAGGAGATTCGGCTGACTTCCGTAGCGGAGGAGGTCAACTATAGCTATGCCGTGTTACCTATGGAAATATAAAACAACACTTAATAACTTTTCTAGAAACAAGGTTGTCAGACGATGACCTGGAGACATGCCATAGGCAATGACTACATTCTAAATTGATATGTACATGTCTTACTATTGGTGTTACTGTTCCTTTAAGAGAGTTAAACTCATACTAGGAATGTAAAATTGGAAAAAATACTTCTGCTCACTGCTATAAGTGACTTGCAGCCTAGTAAGATTCCACTTCTCATTATGGACTGGCTTTAAACAATAACAAGAAATATAAATCTGATAGGAAAGACAAAGAACAATAAAATGTCCTTCAATGTCATGTCTAACAATGCCCCCATAGTTTTGTTCCCATATATGAACAATCATCCTGCCAATTTGTTCTAGAGAAATCAAATAGATAACTATCTACCCCAGTATAGCCCCTTTGACTAGAAAACTACCCCATATCAGTTCTACCAAGCGCCTTCTGGTACAACAGTACACAGAGAGACTAGGCTAGGCAATAAAGATGGGGGGGGGCTCATTTATTCACACTGGGGCAATTTGCTATAATGTCCCATGACACCTGATTAAATTATACCATTTGTTGGTCAACATATATAGCAAGCACTGATACTTAATATGGATAACTACCTATGTACAGATTTGTCCATTGTTGATAAAGAAGCCTGTGAGTGTAAAATGGCATATGGCAATAATGTGTCATCAAATGCTGGGAAAGAAACTCCTTGTTTCAGGTGTTCTCCTGGTGGGTCCCAGTCTGGAACATTTCATCCCTTTCTTATTTCTACAATACACTTGTATAACCTCCATAACATTTGGTGTTGTTTCCATGTAATTCTTGTCAGAGTGGGCCCAGGAAGCCCAGTCTGGAACTGGGGTTGTAGTACCTAAATCAAAGTCTGGAACTGGGGTTGTAGTACCTAAATCAAAGTGCTCATTACACCACCACCATCAAAAAACAAGTTGGGGGGAGGAAAAAAAATATGCCTGGAATTACTTTATGGTTGTGTTGAAGTGCAAAGGTTTAACTCAGTGGCACATGCGGTTTCCTTCAGTGTAATGCTGCCACGTTGGCAATTTAATGCAATGTAAGTGCCCATTTCCTTAGCTATATGTCCAACATAGCTTGGGTTAATGCAACACAGTGCCAATTTTGTACATCATGCTGCTGGCAGTGGTCAGGACTAAAGGCAATTAAAGTGACTCTGTAGTTACTGTTACTTCAGAGCCTAAAATGGCAGACTGGCACGACTGCTCAGGAATATGCAATATCTTGTTTTCTACTACTTGTTGCTGATTTGAGGTTACCAGATCCCTGGAATGTTCTAATAAATGCATGCTTCAGGCCCCTCTGTGCATTTAGCGCATGCTCTGTGTCGTTTGCACATGCCCGCGCATTTAATGTAAATTAAGCCACTGCAGCAGGAACTGGACTCTGGAGAGAATCTGAGATATAAGGGAGACCGTGGCTGAGACAGAGGTATGGTGGACATGTCTTGAGGCGATGGAAAAAGTCTATTGCTCTGACTCTGACTGATGGGCTGCTTATTGTTTGGCTGGGGGCAATAACATACAATGTGGAAGCTGATGTAGCTTCTCATACAGTCAGGGGTGCTTCGCCAATGAGGCGAGTTGAGGCTGTCGCCTCAGGCGGCATCGCCCCACTAGGTACCAGGGGCAGCAAACATGCTGCTCCTGGTGCTTTAAGAGCGAATTTCCGGGGGAGGGGGGCAGCAGCAACTGCTGCTGCCTCAGGCGGTGGATGGGCCAGGATCGCCCCTGCATACAGTAGGGGAAAGATATGGGATTCAACCATAGGGAATTCTTTTAGGATTTACTATTGCCCCCTCACCCCCATCTCAAAAGTCTACAGGGTTTGACAGATGCACTGCTTTGCGTGTATGTACAACTATAGTGGGATACATGTCTGCCTTTATGACCAGGGATTGGGATGATGTCTTCTTGTGCATTTAAACTTTATTTTACTAAGATTTTCCAGTGTACAATTTGGGCTATTTTTGGGCTACTTTTAAAATGGATTTTGGCTACTTTTTTGATAGGCTTTGGCTGGTTATGAAATGTAAACCTGGCAACCCTGTCTGGGGCGCCCAGTCGGCATTGCCCGGCACTGGTTGCAGGGCTGCATTCAAATGAAATTGCACTCTCTTAGCATGATTTTCTAGAGGAGTCCATGAATTCTCAAGTCCAGCTTCCAGCACTATCTGACATTGCTATAAGGGAGTTAGTGTCTCAGGGAAAGCTGGAGACCCATTCTTTTTGCGAGGAACGCAAGAAACATAGGGGCATGGCTACTAACATTGGGGATACATATCTGGAGAGATTTCAGGAGATGTTGCCATAACAGCCAATCAGATGTTTTCTAAGTTATAGGTGGGTGTTGAAATCTAATTGCTGATTGGTTGCCATGGGCAACATCTCCACAAAATTCTCCAGATAATGTAGCTCCAATTTTAGTAAACACTAACGCCTGACCCTTTAACCCCACATAAGCCACATCTGCAACCGTTTCTACTTTCTATTACCATTTTCATTTCACTTTCATTACTAAAGAATTTTATAATCATGTTTTTTTTTTTTTGCAATACCCTCCGCCCGCTGCTCTCCAGTTAGATTTATCCAAGTGATGTACACCTATGCACGTGAACTTACACACAACAAAGCTAAGAAGATGTTGCTGGCATAGATCAACTTCATACCTCCCCTTTCCTGCCAAGGTGCCAACCAGCTTCAGTCAGTTCTCCCCACCCCTCACTCACACCACAAACAGAATGCGAGAGCTTCCGTGTTCTGGGCGGTGGGTGTTACTGGAAACCTTCCTGGTGACGACATCTCTGTTCTATTGATACTAAATACTTGTAGCACCTGTAAAGGAAGAAATAATCCTGTTGCTGGGCTACACCAACACACGACCATGGATAAACTGAAGAATGTCTTAAGTGGGCAGGATAACGAGGAGAGGAACGGCTTTGAAGAGGTAATGTAACACCTGTTATTGTCTCCACTGCTGTTTCGTTGAATAAAGATTGTTGGCATGCCAGTGAACATGACAGCTCAACCATGAACTTTAAAATCACGGCAGAAGAGATCATAGTGCATTCCTCCCAACATCCTACGCTAAGCTACTAGGGGGTCCTTCCTACTTTGCCCCCCAAAAACAGCAGACACTGAAATATTGCTATAAAGAACTCACAGCTTGGAATACTTGGCGTTACAGCATCATCCTTACTGTTTACCTTGTTGTTAGACTACATCTCTCAGCATCCTGCATTTTATAATTAAGGGTTAAATTATTCTAAGAATTGTAGCCTCATATTCTGGGGTAGCCATACTTTGGCAGGCATTCAAAGTGCTGCCATCAGAAACCCACTTTTCCCATTGAGTTACAATACAAATGTTCTATTCAGGCCCTAATATTTTATACTAAATATTAGTTTTAAGGTCCCCTTACTTTATTGATCACATTGGTGGGATGCCATAAAAATCATGGCATATTGCCCTTTCCCTACTCAAACTCATGAACACTAGAAGTAACACTTAAAATGTAAATATTAGTACTTTCTCCTGTAAAATACTTCTCCTGTCTGAGCATGGGAGCATGTCAATACTTATTCAGTGACAGTCACCACTTATCCTCACACACACACTACAGCTCTCCTTTCTTGGCCATAATTATCTTCCTTCTTCCATCAGCTATCCCTGAGCACTTATACTTTCTTTCCTTTCTGAGACACCTGATGGAGGGAATTGTTTTTCTTAGTTTATACACGTCACCAACTCTATTCTCTTGCTGTAATGCAATGTAATGTTTACATTTTCTATAGTGCGTGTGCCTGTGAGAGGTAGGAAAAATGGCTGCGCTGCAAAGTTCCTCAGGTTGGTGCATTTTTTGACTAAAGGAGCACTGATCTGGAGAAAAAAACAAAGCTATTAAATTCACTGAGGTGCTTCACCTTCTTTGTTCTTTAATGTAAAAGTGCTCAAATAGGATCACACTTAGTAACTTATATATTCATTTGTTGGAGGGGTAGATTTGCTTTAATAAGCACTTCTTTTTTTCAGTAGACACCATACATACTCTGCAGGGTTGGACTGGATGTCAGTGGGATTAAAAGGGTTATTTACAGGGGTTATTAAGATGTTACAGCTGACTACAGCTGGTCTGTTTTGTAAGCCCCCATGGTAGTGGGTCTTGGGCTTTTGCTCCCTTTCCTCATTTAAACTAGCTCTGCCTCATTTTATCTACTAACATACCACAGAGACAGATCTGGTGATTAACTTGAGGCTGAATTGTTCGGCATTGATAAATTGCGTTGTAAATCGTTTCAAGTCGTTGCATTGTTTTTTATCTCACAACAAAACAACACAGGGCTTTTCAGCAATGCACTACATACCTCTATTGTGTCATCAGGCATCATTTAGTCAAATCTAGGATTTACATTTTTCCCATCACTGGGAGCATTTTTGCTCATTAGAATCAATAACCTAATAATACACACAGAGGACTTCCTAAAATTTAAGGGGGTTGTTTTCTTGGAACATAGAGACTTGTAGTTATGACTTAAAGCATAAGTAAGCATTTCATTTTAAAATGTCCTAAAAAGACTCTAAGGCTGAGGGCACACAAGGCACAGGCTCAGCCTTTCTGTGTACTTTTTAGAGTAACTTTAGATATTAAAAATGGTTTACTTGATTTCTAATTTACTGTAAGTAAGAAGACACTGAGGATAAAATAGGAAGTTTACTTTACAAACACTTTTTTTTACCATTCAGATGGTTTCAGTTAGTACACCTAAAATAACTTTGTTATTTTACATCACCATTTATATCATTCTGGACCTTGCTTGATCACAAGTGTTTGTTGTTTATTTAAAGAAACATAGACACCTTTATATTATGCATACAGAATTGCTTTAATGGAGCATTTAGACATGTAGACATGTGCTGATTATAAGTGGATAAAAAGCCAAGATACAGGGATTTCTAGGATATCTATATATAGCTTCATCGTTCTTTTTCAGATGTTTACAACTATCCTCTGTTTTTACAGGTAATAGAAACAAGTTCACTAAGCTGGGGTACAAGAATCAAAGGCTTTATCGCTTGCTTTGTGATTGGCGTTGCTTGCTCCATTCTGGTAAGCTCTTACCTCTCATTGTGTGTGTGTATGTATGCAGCTTCTACATGCAGCTTTTCATTGAGAGTCGATTAACCTAACCTAACAACCTAACTGTCAAACTGGGGATATTTGGCAAGAGTACTGCTTTTGTTATATTTTAAGTTCAGTGAATAAATGCACTTGCCAAAATACAGTAAACATTTTAGCCATCTTAAGAGCAATGGGATGCCTATGATTTGTTGTTGTGAACAGCAACAAAGTCATAGGAAGGATTTTCATTTGTTGCAGCCTGGGTGACAAACAGTGTTGGACTGGCCAACAGGGATACCAGGAAAACTCCCGGTGGGCCCAGATGTCAGTGGGCCTCTTGCTTCTAACCATTTGGTCTATGTCATAGTCATTCCCTATTTCTTTATGGGAACAAAGAGGCTTAATAATGGAAGAATAGACTATAGTATGCAGAGAAAACAGACTAAGAGAATAGGAGAATAAAGAGGTTGAGTGAGGAGAGGAGGTATAATAGTTTGGAAAGTGGGCCCTCGGCCTAAGGTTTTCTGATGGGCCTCTGGCTTCCGAGTCCGACACTGGTGACAAATACATTTTAGGCCAGAAAACATTTGATCAGAAAAACATGGCTTATCCAAAGAAAATTTAACTGAATTGTATGAGAAAATCTGGGACTCGGGAGATAAGATATCTCATAGCACATCTACTGTATCACCCAATATTTGTATGAAATCAATGTGAATTTGGTTGGCAGTCTGTAAATATATAATGATGATATTGGTTCTAAAATGTACTGCAATTTATTTTTCAACTTTTGTATTCATTCATTTTCTTATTTTAGGGTACTTGTCTGCTTTGGGTTCCAGGGAAAGGAATGGCACTGTTTGCAATTTTTTATACTATTGGAAACGTAGCATCTCTTGGAAGGTATTTTAAGAGTTCCGTTACTGTGCTTCCTCTAAGTCTAATTTAATAGAGTTAAAAAAAAACTCTCTTGAATTCGAACATTGATAAATCTGCCTCTAAAATGTGAGTCTGCTGCCATTAGAAACCTTGGACAGAACCAACTTTCTTGTTGCAGGGCTTAAGATCTGTGCTTTCTGGCCAGGTTAGACAGCTCTTTTGTGTGTATGCTCCATTGGGGGCCTCGGTGACCTGTACAGCTTTCTCCTTGGTGTCAAACATGGTGCTGTGTTCTCCCCGGGGCAGTTTTTCCAGGGGCATCACCCAGCACTTCTTTGCGGCCAGCCAGCTCCCCTCCTGCCCAAACCTCACTCCCTCCAATAAAGAAATTTAACAGAAGCTGGTAGGACCATATACTGAATCAATACGTCCTACTGGTTTTTATAAAACCAGTTTAAACCAAATAGGGCTCCTTTTTTTTAATGCCTGTCCAGCTCCCCCCCCCATTTTTTCTGAGGAAAAGACTGATGTTCCTCACAAGCTATGTCTGTGGATACCCATGATGATGTTAAATTATAGAGTGTAATTGTGTTTTTTTTTTTACTTTGAAAAATATATTTACCATAAAGAGGACTTTAGATAATAGCACACAGTCTTATAACAAAAGATGTAAAAATGTCTCAGAATTCCTACTCTTTTTTTTTTTTAGACAAAACAACAGAAATAAATCGTCAGCGCTTGGTTTGTAGGGTATTTAAAATCAAGTCCCCCAGCAACCCGTGAGACTGAGTAGTAAAACCATTGTGCACTTACCCATAGCTCAGGAGCTCCAGCCAACAAACATGCACCTCTGAATAATTTCATTCCTACACTATTAGCATTTTAGCTTTTAAAATCAAGTCCCCCAGTAAACATGTGACTGAGTAATAATACCATGTGCACTTCCCCTTAACTCAGGGGCTATAGTGAGACTGAGTAGTAAAACCATTGTGCACTTACCCATAGCTCAGGAGCCCCAGCCAACAAACATGCACCTCTGAATAATTTCATTCCTACACTATTAGCATTTTAGCTTTTAAAATCAAGTCCCCCAGTAAACATGTGACTGAGTAATAATACCATGTGCACTACCCCTTAACTCAGGGGCTATAGTGAAATAGCAAAGAGCTTTTTAGCCCCAAGCCAATTAACATACATCTATAAGTGATTCCCTGTGTTAAAGGCTAAATGGCAACCAGGCAATATTTGGCTACAATTTGTACACAAAACAACAGAAATAAATCGTCAGCGCTCAGTCTAACTCACGCTGTGGCGTTGACCAGCTGCTGTAGACACCATTGTTCCAGTGCTCGGACTAACCCACATTCTGGAGTTGACCAGCTGCATATTTGTTCACAAAGAGAAAATTTGCCAGAGCTCGGTTTGCCTTTAAAAAATAATTACAAAATTTCTTTTTTTTAGCACAATGTTTCTCATGGGCCCTTTGAAGCAATTAAAAAAGATGTTTGAGATGACTCGTTTGATTGCCACAATTGTTATGTTGGTATGTATACAGTGATA
The DNA here is from genome assembly GCF_017654675.1 of Xenopus laevis. NCBI lineage: Eukaryota > Metazoa > Chordata > Amphibia > Anura > Pipidae > Xenopus > Xenopus laevis. The sequence continues at coordinate 64,532,169 of NC_054374.1, forward strand.
AACAGATTTAACAGTGGTTCAATTTAATATAGATTCTACAAATAAAACTCAACTGGTTTGCATAATTTTTTCTTTACTTTTTCTTTCATTTTTACAAAGCTTAGAAAAAAAATGAGAAAAAAAACTGTAAAAATTTTAAACAGATGTTCTAGTAAATCTACCCGTTTCACTTGTCTCTAGCAGCTGTAAACATGGAAGTAGAAATGTATCTATATTTCACTGGTTTTGCCAAATGTCTCTTTAGAGAACCAGTGATACAATCAGGCAATACTTTCATAAGTCTGGAATGCAGTCTCTTGGGAATTTTCATTAATATGATCTGTTTTGGTCTGTCAAAATCTCAAACCCATTTCAATGCATTCTTTTTCAAGAACATACAGGCAGCATTTTTGGTTCATTCACCATCTTAGTTTTCTCTCACAACATCTTTCCTAACCAAAAGTGATTGCTACAAGTCTACCCAATCATTCTTAAGATGTTTGACATTTAACATGTCTTCTATTTCTAGCTTTGTCTGGTATTAACGCTATGTGCTGCTCTGTGGGTAAGTATGACTAAACGTATATAGTACTATAAGCTATTTACTGTCTCCTTTCTATTCTGTTTCACCAAGTGCTATTGGGCTCCTTATTTGAAATAACAATCTCTCTCTCTCTCTCTCTCTCTCTCTCTCTCTCTCTCTCTCTCTCTCTCTCTGTGTGTTACTCCAAACATTAAAAATACAGAACACCTTTGAACATTCATAGCATAGCGGGCAAACATGGAAAATAAAATAAGATATACAAATGGGGCAGATTCATACACATTTGTAAAGAAGGGAAAAATGCCTTAATTTAGGGCTATGGCACATGGGGCATTTTGACTACCACTGGATCTGATGGTGTATAGTAGCAGACAAAACACCAGATATATATCGGTCATTGCTCCTGATAATAGTGAATAAAATCTGCCATGTCACATGAATGTGGAGTGATGACAGACAGATCTCAAGGCCAAAATACCACCTGCAACCATCCCAAGTGCATCCAATAATATGATTTTTACTCAGTAGTATTAGGAGAGGGGTGCGTTTGTCTTCAGTTGTCCTGTTTTTAAACCACACCCACGTTAAACCACGTTACCACAAGACCATGTTCACAAAACCAAATGGTTGATGCTTACTGCAGGGATATCACTTATAACTCATATGTGAAAAAAGTTAAATCATATTAAGACATACCCTTAAATACATATGCCTCATCCTTCCCTGCTTCCCTGTGGATAACCCCTCCCCCAGAGTAGGGCACACACAGGAAGAGTATGGCACACACAGGGAGCATAGGGAAGGCAGAGTATGGCCCTTATACAGGCAGAGTATGGCACACACAGGGAGCATAGGGCAGGCAGAGTATGGCACACCCAAAGGGAATAGGGTAGGCAGAGTATGGCACACACAGGGAGCATAGGACAGGCAGAGTATGGCACGTGCGTAACTTGTTCTCTTGCATCTCTGGCGCTAGTCAGTAGAATAATGCTGAGACACAGTCTTCATAAGAAACGCGTAAGTCATACAGCACAGCATACCCACTGCTTGTTACAATCCACGATGTGTGAGCCATAATAAAGCCGATTACTTTTTATGAAGACTGTGTCTCAGCATTATTCTACCAACTAGCACCAGAGATGCGAGAGAAAAAGTTACGCAAGTACTATACCGGCATGGAGTAGCCGGCTTCTCGCGAGGGCAGCAGCGGAGAAGACACAGCTCTGAAATTGTCCGCATTTTTCTTTCTCTAAAACAAGAGTATGGCACACCCAAAGAGAATAGGGTAGGCAGAGTATGGCACACCCAAAGAGAATAGGGTAGGCAGAGTATGGCACACACAGGGAGCATGGGGCAGGCAGACTATGGCACACACAGGGAGCATAGGGCAGGCAGAGTAAGGTACACACAAGGAACATAGGGCTGGCAGAGTATGGCACACACACAGTGAGAATAGGGCCGGCAGAGTATGGCACACACAGGGAGCATAGGGCAGGCAGAGTATGGCACACACAGGAAGCATAGGGTAGGCAGAGCATGGTACAAACAGGGAGCATAGGGCAGGCAGAGTATGGCACACACAGGAAGCATAGGGTAGGCAGAGCATGGTACAAACAGTGAGAATAGGGCCGGCAGAGTATGGCACACACAGGGAGCATAGGGCAGGCAGAGTATGGCACACACAGGAAGCATAGGGTAGGCAGAGCATGGTACAAACAGGGAGCATAGGGCAGGCAGAGTATGGCACACACAGGGAGTGTAGGGAAGGTAGACAGAGCAGGAGACATGGAAACCTATCAAGACCACTCTAAGATGTAGAAGAACACACAGTGCTGGTGCCCCATAAGCACTTTGTATAAGGAATGAACAGGTGAACAATGTGGGCAATTTCAGTCTGGGTCTTAGATGTGAACAGTACAGGGCTTTAGTGGTGTTAAAAATAGGTGTTTCAATTGTGAATAATCAGGGACTATCCTGGCCCCTCTGCCGCCTGAGGCAGCAGCAGCAGTTGCTGCTGTCCCCCCCTCCCCCGGAAATTCGCTCTCAAAGTACCAGGAGCAGCATTTTTGCTGCCCCTGTTACCTAGTGGGGTACTGCCGTCTGAGGCGACAGCCTCAACTTGCCTCATTGGCGATGCACCCCTGTGAATAATGCCGGAGTTTAAAGTCTAAATTTGAAGTGTAAACCATGCAGGGGCCAATTAATCTCTGTAGTGATACATTTTAAAGCTTACACATGGTAAGCAGACATAGCATGCAAATTTCATGTGGGGGCCACACAAGGGGCTGCCAGTTGGACAGCACTGATCTACTGCATTCTACTACTCAATGTAACTGAAGGAGTAGGGGTCGGACTTGGGTATTTTAGCATTGGGTGCTATTCTTGAATCTTTCACTCTGTGGGGCATGAGAGCATTTTTAGCAATGTAGGTGTCAAGGAATTGTTATCCTGTTACCTTTCCACTCTTCTGTTGATAGGCTGCTTACAGAAAAGGGAGGGGGGTGATATCACTCCAACTTGCAGTTCAGCAGTAAAGAGTGACTGAAGCTTATCAAAGCACAAGTCACATGACTTAGGGGACCTGGAAAAACTACATGTCTAGCTCCACATCAAATTTCAAAAATAAAATTCTGTCTGCGCTTTTGAAATACAAATTTTAATGCAGGATTTTGCTGGAGGAGCATTTTGTAAATAACGACATTTTCCCATGACAAATTCTTTCTAGCTTTTACTTGAATTTACAGAATTTAGCAGCAGTCATCTGTTCATCAGCTATTATTTCTGTAGTCAGGCAAGCTGTGAAGACATAACAATTAAAATAGCAATTTAAAAAAATAAATAAAATAGCAATTACATTTACTATAACCTTCTAGTTAATTACTGTGTATTAGAGAGTTCTTCTCATTCAAGGAAAAAAATTATACAGTTAGGTTCAGAAACATTTGGACAGAGACAACTTTTTTCCTTACATTACCACAATGAATTTTAAATGAAACAACTCGGATGCAGTTGAACTGCAGACTTTCAGCTTTAATTCAGTGGTTTGAACAAAAAGATTGCATAAAAAATGTGAGGGACTAAAGCCTTTTTTTGCACAGAACCAAAATTAGAAATAAGTTGTCTCTATCCAAAGATTTATGGACCTAACTGTATAGACTTTCCCTTTAATTATTTAATAATTTAATGATTTTCTTGGATTAACAAGGCCTTTATTTTTTCAAAGAAATAGATTCTTTTGATATTTGTTTGTTCCTTAAAAACCAACTAATAATAATAAAAAAAAAACAACCAAATCTCTGCAACGTTTATTTAAAATGTAATTAAGAATTAACAAATTCTCATCATCCCAATCATGGACTGAATAGTGTTTTATTTATTTTAATATGTGTGCTATTACATTTTTTTTTGTAGTGGAAGATCAAAGGACTTGCATTATTGTTCTGTATTTTGCAGTTTTTTGCAATGGCATGGTAAGTCTGCTTCTCAATGTGACAAAAAATAGGATATAGAAGCTCTGTAATGTTCTGGGTTTATTCGAAATATGTTTCTGGGATAATTTTCACCAGTGTTCAAAATGAAGTTCAAAGTTTTTTCAATCTTTTGGGGACAATCCCCATGCAACCGCCACAAAAAAAAAAACTTGTTTCCATTTTCTGGCCAAAATGCACCCCATTTGCTCAGTGACAGGGGGATGTCATTATTCATTCATGTCACTACATGCTTTGGACTGCTGTGGGGGGATGATACTTTCCTCCATTGGTGGAAAAACCGCCGCTATGGGTTTCAGTGTTCAGATTTGTTTCAGCTGTTCACCTTCCAAACACTTTTTTTCAGGTCAGTTGTTTTCAGATAGTTCACCATAAACAATGAATTTCCTCAATTACTCCATATTTTATTTTTTACCGTTTTCCCATGTAATATTCATGTCTCTAGTGTTTGTCTGGCAGCTAAGTGATCCAGGGTCATCTTAACTGTTACAATTTGCTACATTTAGTTGATACAACTCAGCAGTATCTGTGGAATATTAGCAACTATTGTATCAATTCTAACAGCTGTCTTTAATGAAACTCAGGGATTCTGCTCAGCAGGGACAAGATAGCAAATGTATTAACTAAATCAATTTAGAACAGTAAAAGAGTCTGCGACACACATACCCAAGCTGCTTTAGGGTAAGGGCATATGGGCAGAGTCGAGGAGATTAGTCGCCCCGTCTACAAATCTCCTCTTCTTCTGGGCGACAATTTCCCAAATGCCTTCCCGCCAGCTAAAATGAAAAATCTTCAACGGGGTGGCATTCGTGGCACTTCGTTTTCCGAAGTCGCCTGAAGTTTCCTTGTGAGGCAACTTCGGGCGACAATGGAAAACGAAGTGCCACGAGTGCCATCCCGCGGGTGATATTTCATTCTAACCGGCGGGAAGGCAGTTTGGGGAGATTGTTGCCCCAAAGAAGATATTTGTCGCTGGGGCGACTCATCTCCCCGTGTGCCCTTACCCTCAATAGGAAGGTGAAATATGAAACTTTACACTTCAATGTTAGAAAAAAATGTGAAAAAGCCTGCATTTCTGCTGAACTATCTGATACAACCCTTAGAACAGGGTCCAATTAAATCAGAGGAACTGAGAGAAAGCACGCAGAGCAGATTTACTGCTAAGTGATTTATTTTTCACAACATGTTTCTGGCTGCTCGCCCTTTATCAAGTGTGAACAGGGTGTAATTCAATAAATTGAAATCCTGAATTTTGTTGCTTCTCAATTGAATAAAATAATTTATTATTTTTCTGTGCTTCTAGGTACAGCATTTCTTTCATCCCATTTGCAAGGTAACTAATGTTGTGCTTTGTTTAGTTCAGATATAGTTCAATTGAGCTATATCTAGTATGTGCGTGCCATTGATATTGAGTGGAATTCAAACGTCTAGCTTTATATGCACCCATAGGGTAATGCCTGGATTTAGTATACAATAGTCAGGTCAAAAATAAGCTAACAGGGGTCTAACTTTGGAAACCTTGGGGCCCCCTTACGTCTTCTCTGTTTTAAAGAACCCGTAGAACTAAAAAATATTCATCCCCCACCTATAACACTTTCGTAAATTTTTGCTTATTATTTTATACATAAATATTTAGATTTGTGTGCTGCATTTAAAAAAAAAGGCGATGGGGCGACATGCATTCTAATAGCTCTAAGCTCTTGGCTTGACTTTCTTGTTAAAATGGAAATTAGTAGCTCCAGCTTTATGGAAGATTTGTCCAGGATAGAAGTGTTATTGGGTGGGGGTAGAATGCATTTTTTTTACATTAATTGTTTTAAGTGTTACTTTTCCTTTAATGTGCAATGTAAATGCAGGGGGGGCTATGTAGATCCCAATATAAATAGTTGATGTTACTCTAATAAATAGTTCCATTAATGTGCTAATAAATTAGTCAGTTAATTCGGGGTCAGTGGAGTTCACCATAAGTTTAACCCTACCCACCTGCCTGTCACGCTGCTCTGTTTTGCCATTGCTTGCTATGGCTTTTATATAAGATGTGTAAGTGAAGGGGGGCCAATGATCTCGCTGTAGGGCCAAATAACAAGTAAGTAGTAGTTGCCTCACAAGGAAACTTTGTGCGACTTCGGAATGCAAAGCGCCGCGTGTGCCATGCTGCAGGTGTTCTTTCATTATAGCCGGTGGAAGACAGGGGGAATCTGTTCAGGGAGATTAATTGCCCCAAAGAAGAGGCGATTAGTCACCAGACGACTAACTCTCCCCGAATCGCCAGGTGTGCCCTTACCCTAAGGGCAGAGACACACGCTGCGATTCTGGGAGATGTCGCCCAGCGACATCCTGCCCACTATTTTTATTCTAGCTGGCGGGAAGGCAGGGGAGGCAGTTCGGGGAGATTAGTCACCCCGAAGAAGACTAATCTTCCCGAATTGCAGAATGTATCTCTGCCCTAAAACCTACACCCTTTTGCCCCTGCCAAACTGCTCTGCCTCATCTTTGCTTGTTACATAAGATTCTGTATAAGTTACCAAAATCTCTAGGCAAGTCGCAGAGATTTTACAAAAGTGACATAAATTGCGTAAAGTTTTTAACATACATACGTTACAGCTGTGCTCCCATTTAGGATCACAATTTTAACCAGGCCCATGACAACTGTCCCATCCCAGTAAGCCCTGATTATGTCACTGCTAACTGCTGGAAATGTTATGATTTCTATATCATGCTGTACACATTGATATAACATTCATTTTTTGTTTGTTTTCTCAGAGATGCTGTGAAGAAATGTTTTACAACATGTATTTCATAAATGAAAATGAGATGCATATGCTCTAAATGCCTTAAAAAAAATATTTTATCCGCCTTATGTAATATTTTGTTAATTTTTTTCTGTAAAAATTTATTTTATAGGATGTCATTTTTTCTACATATTTCTATTTTAGATTTGTTATATTGTAATAACCATTCCATAATATTTTGCCATATTTGTAAGATATTACTGTTATTTATAGAAACCTATGAGGTGTAGGAACATGAAAAAAAACAATAAATAAAAGGTTATTTAAACAAAATCAGAATGAATAATATGGAGTGAACCCATCATTTGTCTTTTACAGAATGTGTTTTGCAGAATCAATTGTTTTAGAAGAACTGGTAAACTTATTATGGTGTCACAAATGTAGTAAAATAATGCTGGTGATGAGAGATGAATTTTGCTTTCATATTAATAAACTAGACTGAATAGATCTGGCTGCATATATAAAGTTGAGAGTGAAAATTTGTGAACCGTTAGATTTTCTATATTTTTATATGAACGTGACCTAATTCATCATTTGATTTTCAAACGAGACATAAAAGTAGATGAAGAAAACCTAGTTAAATAAAAAATTATTATATTTGGTCATGTATTTGAGAAAAAAATAGATCCAATAACTTATCTGCGTGCGGCAAAAGTAATTGTATTGTGCTCTCTGTATTTGGTGTGACCCCTTGTGTAACAATAACTGCAACTAAACATTTGTGGTAACTTGATAAGTCCTGCACATCTTTGACTTGCCACTGTCTCTTGAGATTCAGTTCACAGAGATGTCTTAACATTTTCCTTTCGAAATATTTGATATAGTTCAGAACTCATTGTTCCATCAATGCTGGCAAGCCGTCCAGACCCAAACCAGAACACTCCCACCACCATGTTTCACAGATGGGATAAGGTTCTTATGCTGGAATGCAGTGTTTTTCTTTCTCCAAATAGTTAAATTTTGGCTTATCTGTCCACAAAATATTCTTCCAGTATCCTTCTGGTTTGTTCACATGATCTTTAGCAAACAGTAGATTGCTAAAGATCGCTTTTGGGGGAGAGCAGTAGCCTTCTCCTTGCTATCCTGACATACACACCATTGCTTTTCAGTGTTCTTCTCATGCTGGACTCATGAACATCAACATTCTCCAATATGAGATAGGCTTTCAAGTTGCTTAGAAGTTACCCTGGGTACCTTTGTAAGTTCTGGTGGGCCCCAACAGGCCCGGACTGGCCATCTGTGAATTCGGCAAATGCCCGTTGGGCCGATGTCTGTGCAATGTAAAAGGACTGCACGGGCCTCTCTACACAACCTGCTGTCCCAATACTGTAGATTTAAAGCGATACTGACACGTTCCTACAAAAATCATAGGAAGTTTCAAGTAAATGCTGCACCCGTAATCGTTACCCCCGCAAAGCTGTCCCAGTCCCTGCAAATTCACCCGACCCTCCGACACTGCTAAAAGACCTTCTGAGCCGTTTCAGTGATGCTTGGCTGGGGGTGGCGCAATCCCCCCATAGGCTGATTACGAATGAAAAACAGGAATTCAGCCTATGGAAGGATTGCTCCACTCACAGCCCGACTGAAGAAACCCAGAAGATGTTAGTAGTGTCAGCGGGTCGGCAACACACAGGTTCACGGGGCTGGGGGCGGCTTTGAGGGGGGCTATTACGGGTGCAGCACAAACTTGATACTGACACGTTCCTATGATTTTAATAGGAACGTGTCAGTATCGCTTTCATGAGGCTGCTGTTGCTGACAAACACCACTAGATGTTGCTTATTTAATAATAATTCTCTAAATAAAATCTTAAACTTAAGTGTTTTTCAGGGAGGAAGGCTAAACAACCCCCATTTGAAAGCTGGAAAGAGTCAGGAGAAGTCGTCAAATAATTCAAAAACTATAAAAAATAAATAATGAAGACTAATTGAAAAGTTGCGTAGATTAGGCCATTCTATAACATACTAAAAATTCACTGAAACTTGAACCACCCTTTTAACATAATCAACAGGTGTTTGCTTACAGTCCAAGATGGAGGAATTATAGCTAAGTTTGTATTTCTACCTCTTTACCCCAAGCGTAACAGAAAATATAATAAAATAATAATTTGTATTGCATGACAGCCTCTCTTTACTGCTCAATGGGTTTTTTTTCGTGAAAAGTACAGAAATGCTTGGGCAGCATTACCAAAGAACAACATTCAATAAAAAAATAAAAGCAGTCACAGCTGATCAGTAAAAACGGAATCTGACTTAAATAAAAATAGAACCTTAATTTAATCAAGATTAAGACAGCAACATATTTCTTCATACACTGTAATTATATATATAAATAAATTGGGCAACAGTTGCCCAACTAGGATGTGTTTATTAGCTGTGCGCTAATTGCTGATCAAATTCTTTTCTCTATTGAGTTGAAAGCCATGGCAATGCTACCCAAATTCTCATACGGATTTTAAACATTTCAAACCAGTCTGGACATCCATTGGGCCTTTAGATTACAAGATGGATAAACCCTGTCTCCATATTATGTTGCACATAAGAACAATTGTGTTTGGCTATAAGAATAATAAAAAATAACGCAGGTTATGGAGAATTTTCAATATATATATATATATATATATAATTCAACTGGTTTACGTACAGATTAAATCCATTTCATTTGTTGTACAAACAAAATACGGCGCCCTTAAAAGATGTGTACCAGCTTATTGTCCATGCATGAACAGCAACAGTCATATCCAAAAGATAAGTACACGGTACGGTCTGGATACCAAGGTCCAGAAATGTACAGGAAGTCCAGGAAATTCCAGGCAGGTGATGAAGTAGCATTTAAAATACTTGTGAAGAACTAACAACGTCTTACTGGTACTGTTGATAACCACTGAATGGGGAGCCTGGGGGCATCTGGGATCCATCCTCTGGGATTGGTGCAACTAGAAATTAAAACAGTTCTCTTTTAGAAATTCTTATCTTTTCTAAGTGAGGTAATATCAAAAATGACTAGTAAATAATGTATATTAATGGATATTATTGTAATTTCGTACCAATGTTAAGGTTTATATGCTTTTATTGAACTCGATCTGGGGAACTATCACAAAATGTGAGGAAACAACAGTTCATCCCTTAAAACACAGGCAAGTTGCAAAAAGCAAGTTTTAATCCATCTACCACAAGTCAGGAAATGGAAGAAAATAACTGATTAGTTGCCATTTATGATTTGAACTTCTGCCAGTTAGCAACTGTGTTAGTAAATGAGCCCATTGTTGTTGTTAACAGCTGATTGTATTCAGTGACTATGTAAATATGCATTGTTTTATGTTCTACCTTTTTTCTTAGCAAAATGCTAATTAGTAGTGATGGGTGCATTTGACCGGTTACACTGCCAAATGTTTGCAGAACCGCGAAAATTCAACAAAATGCATTGAAATTGAGTGACAAATTTTTCACATGCAACATTTTTCACCCATTAGAGTCTATGGCGTTAATTGTTGCTGCGAAACTTGGCTAAAAAATTGGCTCATCACTACTAATTAGCCATCTTGGATCACTCCTTTAGCAGAAGTTGCCCACTTTAAGTTTATAAAACATTCATTGACTCAGTTTTTAAAAAGCAATGTTATATCATTCTGTATCTGGCTGTGGATCCTTACAATGAATTCCTAAGGGTCAGTGCACACACTTAGATTCAGGGAGATTATTCGCCAAGCGACAAATCTCCTTGTCTTCGGGCGACTAATCTCCCCGAACTGCCTCCTGCCGGCTAAAATGTAAATCGCTGGTGGGATGTCACTCAGAGTGCTTTGTTTTCCGAAGTTCAGGGAGATTAGTTGTCTCCGAAGAAAAGGAGATTTGTCGCCGGGTGACCCTGAATCTGAGGGTGTGCCCTGACCCTTAAAGGTTTCTAAATGGCAAAGCAAAGAACTTCTAACTACAACCATATACGTTTGTAAGGTAATGGGAACATGGGGAATTTAATGGCACTGATAAATCTCCAACAAACAGCAACAGAGTTACACAAGTGATAATACTTGATATACCAGGTAATACTCAATTAATTTTGATTCCATATACAAAAAAACATTAAACCATAGGAAAAGTTATAGAATATAGAATGTGGCCTTATCCCTATGCATATTGATTCTCATCAGTGGACTTACATAAAAAAATCTTTAAAGAAAAACTATACCCCAAAATGAATATTTAAGCAACATATAGTTTTATCAAAGTATGTGGCATGGTTTTACATATGAGCCGTTTTATTCAATATATTTTGAGAGACCTACATTGTTTAGAGGGCAAAGTTTTCCTTTAAAATCAAATAAATTTGATGATGAGAAAGCTGGACTATATTTATGAGCTTGTGCTAAACATCATGGGTAAAAACAGACATTTGTGTTTGAAAAAAATGCACTTTGCACACTGTGTTGAATTCCTAAATAACTCTTAATCTCACCCTCAATGTAGTAGCATCATGTGACTGAAAAGAGTTACTGGCTTGGGTTCAAGGGCTAACCATTTAGAAGAACTACTTTATTAAGTGGCTGCACAGACAACGTCCTTACCATTTGTGAATTGTGAAGAGGCAAATCGAGTTATACAAATACCAGCGCCTTCTATCAAGGCCAAAAGTATTCCTCCCATTGCAGCAGATCCCACCATAGCAACTGCACCATCTGAAAACACAAATCACGTTAGTCTAGAGAAAATATGCTATTTCAGTCATTGTCCCTTCTTGGAATGGTGATATTAAAGGGAAACTCCATCTTATAATGAGTTTAGTGTAATGTAGTCACTAATATTCTAAGGCCAATTACAATTAGCCTATTTTTCATGTGATATCTATCCTGCCTTTCTCTATCCTGAACGTGATTTACAGGACTATTATACCTTAAAAGAAAACTTCATGCTTAAACTAACTTTCAGAATTACTTAGCCATCTATAGTAGTACAGAGCGAAGTTATAGTATAGTAGTACAGAGATAGGTTTTTTGGCAGTCAAGGTCACTGACCCCCACCTGAAAGCTGAAAGGCAAAAGAGTGTGGAAAATATTTCAAAAGCTATTAAGACAAAACGAAAAAGATGCAATTTTATAACATTCTATAAGTTAACTTAAAATGAAAATACTCCTTTAAAGGGTTTCTTGCTCTGTTATAGTATAGTTTAATTTTATTTTGTACACGTTTTAATAGTCCTTCGTTTTTAATCGCTTCTACTCTCACAGATGGAGAAAACCTAAAACCAGCTTCTCAGGTATGTGCTCCCATTAGAATAATATTTCTAGTATCCCTGCCATAACTTTAGGACTTCTGAGTTAACAGGGGTGTACAATGCTTTTGATGATCCCTAGTTATTTAATAAACTAGTACTTACTTCTGGCAGCCAGGATAGCTCCTGTTAAAGCCCCGCTAGTAATGGAATTCCATGGGTCCTCCTTCCCACGTATCTTTACCATGCTGCAGTCTATCATGGAAAACAACCCACCCCACACTGCAAAGCTCCCTGAGAAAACAATACAGAAAAACTTGTTGCCATATTGAAAAAAAGGCCATAAATAATCCTGTAAATGAAGCATACTGCTAAACAACATTTCTACTATTTACTCATACTGCATAAGCAAAATGGTGTTTATTTTATCACCATTACAAATACATTCATGTGTTTTGTTAGTGTGAAAAAAAGGGGGATGTTTCAACAAATTCACCTGAACACTGGATTTTAAGGGAAACGTGCAGCAAATGGCACTTCCCTTGTAGTCTATAGAATAAAAAGTCAGATGGATATAAATAATTAAGCCCCAAACAACAAATTTCTACAATAGAATTTCAGATTGAGCAAAGTGAAATTCCCTTGACCCCCCCTACATCAGATATGATGAGATTGTGAAGGATCTTCAGCACATTTCTGGTTACACAGTATGCAACACAGTTTATCCCAACAGCATGCAGGTACATTTAAGGGCAAACTATTACCACACCAGTGTCTGCTAAAAACAGGCATCACCATATAAAAACATAAGACAAAATGCAAACTGAGAAAACTAATTCACTGTTAACATATACTCTCTCAGACAAATGAATAAAAAAAAGACAGTAACTGACACTTACCTCCTAGCTGTGGAGCTCGTGTTCGGATTGAAATAAGACTACCCTTAAAGCGATGCTTTAAACCCTTGAATAAAAAGTGGTCAGATAATTAAAATCATTTAAAAAAATATTTTAGTTCATCTAATTTATACACGTCTATTGTTTAATTACTATTGGGAAGACTGAACGACAAAGTAAGCCTGTTATAAGGCAAATTGTCATTTTTAACAAAATTACGGAGCCGAGTTCCATTTGTGAAGCTCCCCCATATGATGAAAACTGTAAAAGATATCATGAACATCCCAAATGTAAAAGAAGCAATGCGTGATAACCAAAGAACATATTTTAATGATAAAGAATAAATTTTGCAGTTAAAAAAAAAAAAAAAGAAGCACAATTATCAAAATTGGAAGGGCCTCTTTAAAGAATTTGCACAGATATATTTCAAGTAGCAAGCAGGATACATAAACACTAAAAACTATACAATATGTAATATGGAAGAGTTAGCGTGAAAACGGTTGACACCACTATTTATAAACTGCCTAGGCTCTTTGCAGGAAGCGCTCAATCCCAATGTTTTTCTGTTAAGGTCCCCATAAACACAAAGATTTCTCTTGCCGAACGATTTTAGAGAAGTCCGACCAATCCTTCGAAATTATCGTGCGGTTAGTGGGATTCAAACAATCGAACATCTTACGATTTTTCAGCCGACATCTGTCAGGAAATTGATCGGCCAGGTTAAAAAATCTTTATCGGTCCCAGTGCAATCTATCTATGTTTGCAGGGCCAAGCAGGCAGCTCCCCTTTGTTTTCCTGGCAAATTGGTCTTTTTAGTTGATGGACAATTCGTACGATCGTACAATTGTTCCGAGATAATCTTGGTCTCACGACCGGATCTTTTAAAAATCTCAACATCTATGGCCAGCTTAAGTTAAAGGTTTGATCTAGATAAAGGTATAGGATAAGTTATCCGCAAACCCGTTATCCAAAAAGCTCCGAATTACAGAAAGGTCATCTCCCATAGATTCCATTTTATCCAAATAATCTAAATTTTTAAAAAGGATTTCCTTTTTCTCTGTAATAGTAACAGTGCTTGTACTTGATCCAAACTAAGATGTAATTGATCCTTATTGGAAGCAAAACCAGCCTATTGGGTTTATTTAACGTTTACATGATTTTACTAGCAGACGTAGGGCACAAAGTTACAAATTATGGAAAGATCCGTTATCTGGAAACTTCCAGGTCCCAAGCATTCTGGATAACAGGTCCCATACTAGTACTAATATATACTTAACTGTTTAAAAAAAAAAAAATGTGCTGTAAACAACATTGCTTCAATGCAGTTCAGAAGTACATGGATAAAACAAATGCTGACCAAGGCATTACGGTGGCTCAGAGATTAACACTGCTGGCTTGCACTGGGTTCACAGAATCAGTCCTAGCCAGGGCTCTTAAAATGCATACAGGCATGTTAACTTGAAACTGAACCCATAGTGTATGTTGTATGAATATCAGAGAAGGGACAGATATGAATAATAAGCAGGCTCTATAAAGAAAAAAATGTCTTTGTGCTACATAAATAAATTATAATAATAGCCACGCATGATATACTTATAATTGTCTGGTTTTAAAGTTGTAGTAGACAACAAAAAAATAAGGACAATTTACCACAATAAGTAGAACTGTTGAAAATGTATAATTTGTCAATTTAAAAAAAAATCCATATTTTTTTAATTTTAACTTATAAATTTCCAATGAAAATTGGTTTGTGTTGTACTGAATTTACCCCAATTAAACAGGGAAACTTGCTCAGAGGGAGATGAAGAGCTCAGAATAAACAAACCCTAAACTAAATCTTTTGTTAGGATTTAACATAAGGAGCAGCTTGTTATACAAACGACTTATCTGTGAACTGGTAATTTGTTTTATCAGCTTCTCCTTTACAAATGTTTTATAGATTGTGGAACCAGCAGACAGAATTCTCCCCTATCTGAACTAGATTTGCACATTATATCACTGAAACACAATGCTTTATTTATTGATTTTATGATTTATCTGTATTTAACACTAGGTCTGATAAACTAAACAACAAACATATTATGTTTAAAACTATTTCTTCTTGATCCCTTAACCAGTTTACCACAAACAGGTACAGGGTGCCTCAAAAAGCCTCTAGCACCAGGATTTAAACAGACACAATTAAAAAAGATTGACAACTTCAGAGTCATGAGTCGTCACTGTCACATGGATGCTGTACATTCTGACGGTTACAAGATTTTCTTTAAACTAAGAATAAACATGGTCTTGGGAAGGATTGTTAATAACATTCCTGTTTAAAAGGAAGGTGTTTACTCAATGATACATACAAACATTTTACCAGGCTATTGCACACACAGTGTTTGTGTGTCAAAATACCGGCCTTCCATTATATTTATCTTTTTCATTGGGTTTAACCATCATTTTTACCGGCCAGGCCGGTAAAATACCGGCCAGGTGGCAACCCTAGTATTACAGCCCTTACAGAAAACATTTTTCAGATTAGATATTATCAAGATGAATACACTTTACCTGTGGAGAGTTCCTGAACCCCTTGATAGCCTGAAATATGCCACCTCCAATCATTCCCATAGTGAATGCCCCACCACAGTCATCTACAATCCTCCATGGACTGTAAACAAAAGAAAACAAAAAAAAAATTAGATAACATGAATCTAAAATAAGGTGACATACTCTGTACTGACTGAAATATGAATAGGAGAAGCCTGAATGTGTAGCCTTACAGAGTATTTGTTTTAAGAGGGGGTAAGTGACCCCCATTTGAAAGTTGGAAAGAGCCAAAAGAAGGCAAATAATTAAAAAACTATAAAAAAAAAAATAATGAAGACCAATTGAAAAGTTGCTTAGATTTAGCCATTCTATGACATAATGACATACTAAAAGTTAACTTGAAGGTGAACCAACCTTTAAGAGAAAACCATTCATCACACAGCTAGACTTAGGCTAATGTCAAACAGGGGCTGAAATTCCATTGCATTAGTAGCCCAAATGATACGACTAGATTTTTGCTGAACTGCAATGTGACTGGCAGTGCTAGTTTTGAGCTTTATCCTGATGACGACTTGTTGGAGAAGATTAAAAATAGCAGAGGCGCTGGGCTGGGGAAAAGCGTAATAAATAACACAGAGGCTGCTTAGTTGCCTGTTGCTTTGGTTTAGCTGAGAAGGACGAGTCTCTGACTTACCACGGCTCCCGTGTGTACTCCTCCATGGCACCGGCAAAGGTCGAAAGGAGGCGATGCAGGAAGAGAAGAAACCACGTGATTGTTGCATCACGCTTGCCCATTCGTCGCGACAGGCTGTGACGCATTAGCTGCGCCTCGACCTTGTACTGTAACCATGGATACTGATAAAATGCGTACGTAACCACGTTATTAGGTCTCGCCAGAGGCATCGCGTCAGCTAACGCCATGGTGGTTATTATCTTTTCTAGGATTCTATAAAACACAACAAATATTTATTCAAAAATAAATCCACATTCTTCCACATAAATTCTCTCGAGAGTGCCTTAATAGGTATTCGAGGTTATGATGTGTTCTAAACTAAAAAAAATCAGCTTTTTAAAAATATAACGTGCCTCACCACCAACCTAATGCACTTTTCAGAACTATGCTAACAAGTTACGACATTATAACATATAATATATATATATATATATATATATATATATATATATATATATGGTTTAATAGCCATTTGTGTTTCCTTCAAAATAAAGAAGAAAATGCTTCTGTGTAGTTAAAAGATTTTTAGAGCTAGTTGTATTTTTTAGATATAAAAATGGCCATGGACAAAAAGTCAAAACTAAGAACCGTCCCTGAAAATTAGGGACACCTCAGTCTAATCAGGGGCGCTTCGCCAATGAGGCGAGTTGAGGCTGTTGCAGACTAGTTACCAGGGGCAGCAAAAATGCCGCGCCTGGTACTTTAAGAGATAAATTTCCGTCTCTTCTAGCACAGAGAGCGCACTTAGGCTCTCTGCACTAGTGTACTGGCCCTCTCTGCCCCCCTCGTGAACCCCCTCAGGTGCAAAAAGGTAAGCACACGAGGGAGGGGGGCGGCGGCAACTGCTGCTGCCTCAGGCGGCCAGGAACGCCCCTGAGTCTAATCCTCTTGTGTTTCAGTCACTCAACAAGACATACTGTAAGTGGGCTCCAGTGCAAAACTATGCTTTGGTTTGCCCTTACTTGTCAACAAAAATTCATCATTTTTGGATTCTGTCAGATCCTTAAAGGAACAGTAACGTCAAAAAATAAAAGTGTTTTAAAGTAATGAAAATATAATGCAGTGTTGTCCTGCACTGGTAAAACTGATGTGTTTGCTTCAGAAACACTACTATTGTTTATATAAATAATCTGCTGTGTAGCAATGGGGGCAGCCATTCAAAGGAGAAAAGGCTCAGGTTACACAGCAGATAGCAGATAAGCTCTGTCTGTCTAATGGTGTTATCTGTTATCCATTCGTTAACCTGTGCCATATAGCGTTTTTTCAATTTCCGCCATTGCTCCACAGTAGCTTGTTTATATGAACTATAGTAGTGTTTCTGAAGCAAACACATCAGTTTTAACAGTGCAGGGCAAAACTACATGATATTTTCATTACTTTAAAACACTTACATTTTTTGGTATTACTGTTCCAAACCCCATCCACCCCTGTTTTGCATATTTAGATCAGAAGAAAAAAATATATATATAAAAAAACAAAACAATGCTTTTAGTTGTCCAGGGATACTAATTATCTATTTATTTTTAAAATGTAATTGCTATTGAAGCAGTATCTGTCTGTTTGTTTATATTCGCCAAAAAGGTTGAAACAGAGCAATCAATAGTTCTCCTTAATGGAGTGCCATATTCCCCCTTTTTTAGGGAGGGGGTAGGGTTGCCACCTTTTCTGGAAAAAAATACCGGCCTGAGAAATACTGGCCAGGTGGCAACCCTAGAAGGGTGTGATTATAATGCTATGGGGACTTACAGGCAGCCCCCCTTACAATGAGCACCCTGCCCAAAAAGTTTGGCTTTCTCTAACCCTATGATTGACTCCTGAAACAATTTAACAGAAGAAACTGATTAACAGACGTGTATTTGCTAGAGGAGAGCTGACTTTTGCAACATCGTTTTAAAAAAAGAGTAGAGAAAGAGATAACAAACAGTACTTTCAAAAGCAGTTACAATTACAAATATTTGCCTGATGCTTTTCCATAACCTATCTTAAGCTGGCCATAGACGCAAAAATCCGATCGTACGAATCATCGTTCGTTCGGACTTGCCCATCTCCCGACCTGCCACTAACCATTCAGATCAAATAAAGTACAAAAGAACAGATCAGCCGATGCTCTGCCCCTGACAGCAATCGTACAAAAGTTATGTCCGACCAAAGCTAGTCTCCCTCTCCTCTTAAAATCGTACGATTGGCAATACATGCAGAGATATTATCGGCAGCCGTCAGAAATCTTTTAACCTGTCCGATCGACCAAATGACCGATCTCCGGTCGCCGGACGAAAAATGACGGGACTCTCCACACACGGTCCGAAAATTGTACGAATCCTCAATTCGTACAATCAGATCTTTGTGTCTATGGCCATCTTTAGGGCTGTCCAACTGGCGGCTCACGTCCCCCCCTGTGTGGCACTCAACCTACCTGCTGTGTTTGTTTACCGTGTGTACGATTCAAATGGTTCACTACAGAGATTAACTGGCCCCTGCATTGTTTAAACCTCAAATTCACACTTGTGACACCTCTATTGTTCACACCCCTAAAGCCCTGTACTGTTCACACCTCAGACCCAGACTGAAACTGCCAACATTGTTCACCTGTTCACACTTTATAAAAAGTGCTAATGGGGCACCAGCACTGTGTCACTGTATGTAGCACATATTAGAATGTCCCTGATAGGTTTCCTTGTCTTTTGCTCTGTTCTGCTTTCCATATGCTCCATGTGTGTGCGCTGCTCTGCCTGTGTGTGCGATATACTCTGCCTGTGTGTGCGATATACTCTGCCTGTGTGTGCCCTGCTCTGCTTGTGTGTGCCCTGCTCTGCCTGTGTTTGACATACTCTGCCTGTGTGTGCCCTGCTCTGCCTGTGTGTGCCCTGCTCTGCCTGTGTGTGTCATGCTCTGCCTGTGTGTGTCATGATCTGCCTGTGTGTGACATACTCTGTCTGTGTGTGCCCTGCTCTGCCTGTGTGTGTCCTGCTCTGCCTGTGTGCCCTGCTCTGCCTGTGTGCCTTGCTCTGCCTGTGTGTGATATACTCTGCCTGTGTGTGCCCTGCTCTGCCTGTGTGTGACATTCTCTGCCTGTGTGTGCCCTGCTCTGCCTGTGTGAGCTGGAGCTGGGGGTGCTGGACACGTACCTCTTGCCTGCATACCCTTAGTCCTGGCTCTCAAGTCCCCAGCTCCTGCCTGCTCTCCGCTCGCTTATCTACCTGCTCTCATCCCTGCTGTCATAATGTGTCAGGGAATAGGTGCTCATGCGGTGGGGCAGGGGTGGAGCACCATTGCCGGCCAGGTTGCTTAGGGCTCCTGGCTGGCCTGTCCCGCCCCTGAGATGAAGCCATCTGGATTTCAGATTTGGTCACACCATGTCTTTTTTAGTTCTAAATTCTGCCTCTAGATGTAGCTAGAGTGCAATGGCCTTAGTCCATCAGAAGCAGTGTACTGAAAAAATCGCACTCCAGCACCATTCTAGAGCAATGATGCCCAACCAGTGGCTCGTGAGCAACATCTTGCTCCCCAACCTTTTGGATGTTGCTCCCAGTGGCAGGTACTTATTTTAGAATATCAGGCAAAGCTTAACTTGCATATAAGCCGTGTCTACTGCCCAACAGAGCCTCCAATAGCTAATAGCTACCAATAGCCAATCACAGCTTATAATTTGCACCCCCTGGTTCCTTTTGCATGCTCATGTTGCTCTCCAATGTTATGTTGCTCTTTTTCACGGGTAAAAAAGGTTGAGGACCCCGGATCTAGAGGCAGGACTTAGCACTAAAAAATGGTACTAAAAATGTGAAGTCCTGATAGCTTCATCTGTACGTCTACCCAGTGTTGGACTGGCCTACCAGGATACCAGGAAAACTCCCAGTGCGCCCAGGTGTCAGTAGGCCCTCATGCTGCTAAACATTTGGCCCTATATTCCCTATTTCTATGAGAACAAAGATGCTAAATAGATGGAATAATAGATTAAAGTATGTAAAGAAAGGAGACTAGGAGAATTGAGGTTGAATGAGGAGAGGAAGAATAATAGTACTGAAAATGAGCCCCTGGTCGAAGGTATGTGGGTGGGCCCCTGGTGCCCCAGTCCAACACTGCTTCTGCCTGCCCTGACCCCCACCCCCTAGTGACATCACAGATGAGGTGAGCACAGGTATATCTGGAACAACTGCTCACTGGGTAGAGGGTGGGTGAGGATCACGTGTAGGTCTACTTTCTGTTACCAGGCACATTGTGCAATTGCATTTTACTTAATCCTAACTACATGAAGTCATGTTGGTGGCAAAACAATCCTATATGTTTTTTTTGAAGACTTAAAGTATGGTGATTCAAATTATGGAAAAAACCCTTATCTGGCAAACCCCAAGTCCAAAGCATTCTGAATAATATATCTCATATACAAGCTTTAATCTCATGGAAATACAAATATTATTGTTAATGTAATAATGAAGCAATTACTTGTACTTGATGGTAACGAAACTGCATGAAACCATATCCTGTTGGGTTTATTTAAAGGGGTTCCAAACACTTTATTTCAGTTCAGTGGTTTTCAGATTGTTTACCATAAACAAAGAGTTTTTTCAATTGCTTGCCATCTTTTATTTTTTACAGTTTTCCAAAAATGTAAGTTTAAAGTTTAATGTCCCTGTCTCTAGTGTTTCAGTCTGGCAGCTCAGTGATGCAGGATCATTCAGAACTGTTACATTTAGTTGATACATTTCTCAGCAGTATCTGTGGAATATTAACAACTATTGTATCAATTCTAACAACTGCCTTTAATGAAACTCAGGGATTCTGCTCTGCAAGGACAAAGATAACAAATGTATTAACTATATGTATGGTTTAGAACAGTTAAAGAGTCAGCAACCCCCCCCCCCAGAGCTTTGCTTTAGAAGGTGATAAATTAAAAAAGTAATTGGAAAAAGTATTTAGTTCTGGTGAACAATCTGAAACCAACAGAACTGAAAAAAAACTGATTGAAGGTGAACAAACCCTTTAATGTTTAACTTATTTTTAGCAGACTTCGGGTATGGTGATCCAAATTTAAGAAAGATCCCTTATCTGGAAAACCCCAGGTCTCAAGCATTGCAGATGATACATTCTATATCTGTATAACCTAAATCTCAATCAAAATCTGACTGACTTCTCCTTGTTGACAGATTGCTGAGTGAAAAATATTGAAGAGTAAATTTATCGATTGCAAGTTTCATTTTTGTGATACTGTAGTTCATTTGATATTCATGGTCTATAGACAGGACCGCCATCAGAAATCACAGGGCCCCATACGACAAAATTTCCTGGGCCCCCTGAGCTGCGCCCACCGCAAGCCCCACCTACAAGTCCGCCCTCCCCACCCCACAGGTCCGTCCCCGACCACACAGTAAAAAAAAAAAATATATATTGGTGGCTAGGGTTCCCACATGTTAAAAAAAAGATATATGTGGTCAGGGCCCCCCATTAAAAAATATTGGTGGCTAGGACCCCACATGAGAAAAAAATTGGTGGCCAGGCCCCCCCCACATTATAAGAAAATTGATGGCCAGGGCCCCTTAAACGTCCATACCTTCCCGAAGTCAGCAGCTCTCAGAAAGATGGGGGGCCTGCTAATCAAGTAAGTGTGGCATGGACGGGCCCCCCTTACCCTCGGGCCCCCTACAACTCTCCCCCCTGATGGCTGCCCTGTCTATAGATGCATCTTGTTAATCTGGTTCTCTATGCTGCACTGAAAACATTTTCTGCCTCCCACCCACCGGACTGCCCACATAAAAATTCAGGGGGAAATTTTGAAGGGGTCACAGATTCCCTGGCCTCAAATTCATACACCCATGACTAATCCGAACTTTTTATCCAATTATACTGCCCTTTCAAAATGGTATTCATTGGCCGATCTATCACTGTTCTGCAGATCCAACATTTACATTCTTCAGATATGCAGTCAGAAATGTGCAGAGCCCTGGATGATTCCAGAGCCAAGGAGACTGTAAACATTCTGTTTTTATCTTTACCAAATAAGGATTTGTTAATTATGATCACACAAGCTCTGCCTCTCACAGCCACAGGGACAGCACAATATATAATTATATGAACACATCCCATGTCTCAGTGCTTCCAGCATCTTTATCAGAATTTCTAAATATTTTCTGAATAATTTCCTGTGCACTTTTCCCCAACCTACTGCCTCCTGTTTTTTCATTTAAGTGTTCGCAATCTCCAGTGGAATTTAAAAGCACCATCCACATTCCTCATTCTTTCCATGAACATTCTCTTCCTGAGAAGCCAATGTCTATTACTTACTATAACATCAGATATCAACTGTATAGCTAACCTAATTGTAATTGACGTCATGGCTAAAGGCTATGTGAGGGGAAGGTGCCTATAGCAACTGAAATTCCCAGCTGCCAGGTTATAAAATGTATTATGGGAAAAAGGAAGAGACCAGGGGCTGTCACCAGTCTTTTGTAAAGGGAAGCCTTCAATTCGTCTTAGTTTCAGCACTCACTTTGCCCCAAAGTGACAAATACATAAAATGGTGTGCATGTTTAGTCACACTACTGTAAACAATACTGTAACAAAGAATTTTAGTGACCTATAGCCCAGGGTCACTTAATATTAATTAATAGAATGGTATTATCTGGACCCAAGACAGTACAATTCTATTAATATAGGGTAGATGTTGTCACCATATGTTACATTTAAACTGGTCAAATATAGGTCAATGGCTCAACTGACCCTACTGGCAGCCTGTTATTATCATTTATTCTTTATTTATATAGCCTCAACTTATTCCACCGATCTTTACAAAGATTATATACCATTCCCTTGCCCTAGTGGAGGCTAATGTCACAGAAGGCACATCCTCAACATCTCTCAGTTTCTCTGCAGGCACCTGGTCAGCTGTGTGAAGGCACATGGAGTGGGTATTGACAGGAAAATGCATAGTTTCATGTTTTATCAATGATTTCCCCTCTGTGTGTCTGCACACAGGCCGACACCATGCATTGTGGGGACACAGCAGAGAGGAGAGAAGCTCATTGGTTTCTGTCTGCCTGCAGAGAAAGAGTAGGCAGAGACACTCTAAAGCTGTGCTTTTGTCACATTAGCCTTAGGGTAGGGGCACACTGGGCGATTCGGGGAGATTAAGTCGCCTGGCAACTAATCTCCCCGAACGCCTTCCCTCTGTTTTGTGCCGGCTAATATGAAAGCTAAAGCACACGTGGCGCTTCGTTTTCCGAAGTCGCCCGAAGTTGGGTCAACCTCTAGACATTTTGGTGGTCTGAAAAATAATTTGCTGCGGGGGCCCAGTAATATATGATTATTTACACTGCTGGACAGAGCATTTTAGTGTATAGTTTTAGTTATGGGGGTACTTAATTGATGTTTGAGAGCTTAACCACCTTCAGGTATGAAATTTTCTGGCTTCTGTGTAATAGATATTTGATTATATGCCAATTCGCCAGCGACGGCTTTGCTCACATCGCCAGGCATAGATTCGCCAGGACAATGCTAATTCACTAAAATCCGAAGTTGCATCCAGGGTGCCGAACGCTGGCAAAGTTGCGCTAGTGTTACTGCAGCAAGCGAAGCGAAGTTGCGCTAGCGTTGCATCATTTGCAACGTTGAATGGACGTATATGTTGCAGCCAATACATTACACTACACAAGCCCAGGGAACCTTAATAAAAGAAAATATAGTTGTTATATTGTCCTACACATGAGCCCACTGTATAGTTTATGTGCCATATGTTATGAAATGTTGGGGGGGAAGCCAGGTACCCCAGAAACATTTTTTATGATCTTTTGCAGCCTATCACCCTGAAAAATTAAAAAATTAAGACTTAGAAAAATTTTCAACTATTTTTTGAGGAAGTCCTATCTACTCTTTTGCACTTTGCCTGGTCTGAGGTTGTGAAGGCAAGTCTGGTGCAAGAGGTAACGTACAGTAAAATCCACATCTTAGTGAATTTGCGTAGTTATGTCCATTTGCCAGAGCCCAACTTCGCCAGGCGTAAGGGAGTGAATTACCGCTAGAGTTTATCTGTTTTGCTAGCGAAGTTACGCCAGCGACCATTAGTAAATCGGCGAAGTAATGAAATGTAATCATGCTGGCGAATTTTTGCTAGCGTTAGTCACTTGGCCCTTTAGTAAATCTGCCCCTTAGTGTATAGACAGGCAGAATAAAAAAAGAAGCATGTCTCATTCCATTTGTAATAAAATGCAGTTTAGTTAAATAGTTTAAATGTAATAAATGTGCAAGCAGTGAAATGCAGATTGTATTTCTAAATGTGCCATAATCACAGAAACAAAAGCCTCTCTCACTCCCATGTAAATATATCTGCAAAAATAAAGGAAAGCACGTTGAAGGCACACAGCTGAAAGGTTTGTACATAGAGCACATTCCAGCTCTGCCAAGAGATCCCTGACTCAGTTTCTGTGATTCTCTCCCCGATTTCCATAAAAAGCTATGATCCCTTGCTCTAAATTTGGGCATGAGCTGAACCTTGAAAGGAATGTCCTGAACCAGAGCCCCGGGGGGAAATGGAACCGTGCGTCCCGCCCCAACAACGAATCATTTGGGCTCCAGGAGGCGGTAAAGATGCGCTGTGCTTCATAATAGCGCGCACAATCCTCTGGGTGAGGGCTGGCACCTGCGGGAATCGCTATCCTCCCATAAAAACAGCTACCCCCGGAATTTCTTTTTAGCTGGGAAATTGTTTAGTAGCCACTAGTAGCCTATCGATTCTCCCTCGCTTTTAGCTGGACTGTATAGTATTGACCCTGCACTTGCCGCTCATTATCCTTAATCATGTCCCGAGTGGCAAAGTTCCGGCGCCAGGTGAGCGAAGACCCGGATATTGACAATTTGTTGTCCACTTTGTCCCCGGAGGAGATGGAGCAGCTGCAGAAAGAGCTCGATGCTGGGGACCCAGATGCAGGAGTGTCGGCTGGGCTGAGGCGAGATCAGACAGAGAGGGCATCCTGCCAGTTGGAAGCGGAGAGAGAAAGAGAGAACAAGAAGTTGGCCCAAAGGCAAGCAACAACTGAAGTAAGTAGCCTTAGTGGCTATCTAACGATTGCCCGGGTATATAATCCAAGCAGATGGAATGTGCTGGGCAGACGGGTACAGTGACATGTGGGCAGTCAGTTGGGCAGAAGAGCAAAGCAAATCTCCTTTACAGTGGGGGGTTAAATGGAGAACTAAACCCTAAAAATTAATATGGCTAAAATGTCACATTTTATACACTGAATTTATTGCACCATTCTAATGTTTTAGCTACTCAATAGCCGCAATGATCCAGGACTTCAAACTTGCAGTGTTGGACTGGGCCAGGGGAACACCGGCAAGGCCGGAACTAGGGGTAGGCAGAGTAGGCACGTGCCTAGGGTAGGGCACAAAACTTAGGTGGCGCCAGACATGTACCTTTCACTCTTGCCTACCCCGGTCTGCTGAGTCCAGCCCTTAATGCTTGTTTGCGCAGTGAGGGGGTGATTCTGCCGGTTAGCACACATGCAAAGGGGCGATGCTACCGGCTAGGTTGCCCGTGGTGCCCGGCCAGGCCCTGAACACTGGAAAAAACCCGCTGGGCCCCACTGGCTCAGACCCGGTCCTTGCACTGAAGCCAGAAGCGGCTTCCGCTCTCCCTCCCTGGTAGGGTTGCCACCTTACCGGCCTTCCTATATATATTTATCTTTTTTCCCTATTAACAACATTGGGATCAACCATCATTTTTACCGGCTAGGCTGGTAAAATACTGGCCGGGTGCTGTTGAAATTAAAAGAAGGTAGGTGTGGGGGGCGGAGGGGGGTGGGTGGCGGCTCATCCCCTCCCCCCTTTATTTGTGGTTTTTGAGTTATTTAACTTTTTATTCAGCAGCTCTCCAGTTTGCAATTTCAGCAATCTGGTTGCTATGGTCCAAATTACCATAGCAACCATGCACTTATTTAAATAAGAGACTTGAATATAGAGGGCCGTAATAGAAAGGGGGGTAATACAAAGCAGCAATAAAAATAAGTTTGTAGCCTTACGAAGCATTTGTTTTTAGATGGGATCAGCGACCCCCCCCATTTGGAAGCAGAAAAGAATCAGACGGAAAAGGCAAATAAATCAAAAAAACTATTAAAGAAATTATTAGCGAAGACAAGTTTAAACTTTGCTTAGAATTGGCTATTATATAACATAGTAAAAGTTAACTTAAAGGTGAACTACCCCTTTCAATAATCAGCCATTTAGACTAAAGCTCTGGATTATGGGTTATACATTTGTCAACAAAAAAGAAAAAAAAAAAGCTCTGGATTATGATAAGGGATTGAGTTTGCATTGTGTTTGATAGCAGGCATCTTAACTGACCCAATTTACTGAGCAATGTTATTAGGTAAACTAATGGAGATGTTTGTGGAAGAGTTTCCGTTTACGTCAAAGGCAGCCCTTGTGTGTGTCTCAAGGAGTTCAGAAGGACTTTGATATTTGTGCATCCAAAGTTTCAGCCCACATTATTGCCTTTATCAAGCATAAACATATCACTAAGTATTGTACCGGAATTTTTTGTTTTCTGTCTCTGCATATATAATTTACTCCAGTGCAAAGTAATTTTTTTTTTAAGGACCCTATTTGCCTAGTAATTGGGGGGGAGGTTGGCCCAAAACCATGACAGGTATACCTGCGCATCTGTTTCATTTTGATGAACAGATGGTGTAGGTTGGGCTTGGGTTCTTAAATCTCTTCTCAACCTCAGGTCAGATTAAGCATAGGATCAGTTTCAGATGTCAATGCATCACTACATTTGCCTTTAATTCATTTTTAGTTTTTTTTATATTATAGATATACTTAGTCTAAGGAACTTTTGAGTTGATCATTATTTGTATTCTGTATGATTTTTTAATTATTACCCTTCCAATTCTGCTTCATTCTTGCCTGTAAATGAAAAAAATGCTATCTGATGGCTGGGCACCACTGACCCCAACCAGTTAAAACAGATATTATTACTTATCTTTGCTTTCAGGCCCTTCTCCATGTATTTCCCATACAGATAGCCAAGCCTCTGCCTACATTATTGAACTGCCCCTAACCGAAGGGGCCAGCGGATTTTGGGCTGGTCAATGTAACACATAACTACTTTACAACACAGACAAAGTTATTTTAATTGGTTAATATCGGAAGATCATCTAAATTCTCTATATTTGATTCTTCTTTCAGAAGGAAAAATCTACAGGGAAGGTTAAGGAGAAAAAAGTTGAAGAAGACAGCAAAGAGTCTCGTACTAAAGACCAAAACAAGACAAAACTGGAAGAGCCAAAAGACACCAAAACCCAGAAGACTGACCTCAAAAAAGAAACACCAAGACCAAAAGATGATCGTGTTTCCAAGATGAGAGAGAGATTCAGACAAGACAAGAACAGCAGCACATTGGACAAAGAAAAGCCTGAAAAAAAATTATCTAAAAAACCCAGTCAAGAGAAAGTCACAAAAACGACAGAGAAAGAAAACACAGAATTAAAAGTTGAGAAAGAAGTCAAAGATATAAAGAGAGAGGCAGAAGAAAAGCCTCCAGAAAAATGCCAGGTTCCAGAAAAATCTCCAAAAAAGACAGAGAAAGTCGAGGGTCTGTCAAATGATAACAAGGTAACAGGGAAGAAGCTGCCAAATGAGGAGAAGAAGAGTTTGCAACAGGAACAGCTCGACAAGAAGCCTGAAAATGGAACACAGAATCAGACAGAAGAGAACAAAGAAGACGAGTCATCCAGTATTTTTGAAGAGCTTATGGAAAAGGTCAAAAATAATGATCCTGAAACAACAGAATTAAACCTTAACAACTCTGACTGCATCACTATTGAGACAATAATGGGCTTTACAGAGGCCCTGGAGTTTAACACAGTGGTTAAGGTGTTCTCTTTGGCCAATACCCGGGCTGATGATCACATAGCTTTGGCCATTGCTGCCATGCTAAAGTCGAATAAGCTCATCACAAGTATCAATCTGGACTCCAATCACATCACAGGCAAAGGTATCTTGGCCATCTTCAGAGCCCTTCAACACAATGACACACTGACAGAGTTGCGCTTCCACAATCAACGGCACATCTGCGGGGGGAAAACTGAGATGGAGATTGCTAAGATTCTTAAAGAAAATACCACATTGTTAAAGCTAGGGTACCACTTTGAGCTTGCAGGGCCCCGTATGACTGTCACAAATTTGCTGAGTCGCAATATGGACAAACAGAGGCAGCGCAGGCAAGCAGAACGAGCTGCACAGGCAGCAGAAAATAAGAAGACAAATTGCCTTGAAGTGCCAAAAATAAACACAATTCAGAAAACTAGCCCAAAGCCTTCGCCACAGCCCTCTCCTATGAATTCTCTAAAAAGAACTTCCAAAAAAAATGAGGTGCCTGCTCCCCCTCCACCTCCTCCGCCCCTTGCTCCCCTTGCACCACCTCTTGAGAATATTAGAAATTCACTGTCTCCTGCCTCCCAAAGAAGAGTAGTGGAGAAAACAGGACCTTCAGAGAAAAACTCTAGGGATCAGCTCTTGGAGTCCATCAGATCCAGCAATGTGAAACAGCTTAAGAAAGTAAGAAAGTTTTACCCAACTGGGTCTAGGCAACACCTGGTCCTAAACACTATGAGACCATATCTTGTTTGTAGTTATTTTCGAGTGAACATATATCTAAAGGCATCATGTATACAGTTTACATTAGTGTTTCTTGTATTCATCTTGAATGGCATTTTACAGTATTATTATTATTACCCCATTTGTGTAACATACATTTCTATTGCAGTTATGCAGCTTCTTATTTGATTTTTTATCTTCTAAAGACTCATTTATAAGGTGAACATTGAGTTAATACAAAGGGTCTGTGTTTTGCCTTCACCAATTTATTGTTATTATACTACAAGGCAGAATGAAATTAGTCCTTTTTGTCAATTAACAGAGGATATTAAGAGCACCATCAGGACCAAAAGCCATGTAAATAGCATCCCTGAAAGCTTACGGCAAGCCGACTGAAAAATCTTTAGAGGGGTCCAGGGTTTTCTTTAAAGGCAATGTTGCAGGGACTGATATTTAAATTCTCATTGCCTTAATTTGCTTACAATAAGGATTGAATAAGTGTGCCTGGCAACAGGGGGGTTTTGTTTAAAAATGGAACTCTGCCTTGTTTTAAACCAAAAAATGACTTACAGTCACATTTGTTGGCAATGTAGATGAGTTTCATTCATATTGATGCTGTGTGCTTGGGGCAAGTAACAACAAGGTGAGTAGAATGCCTGATATCTCCCTCTGTGCATTTTTACTCTTCCCTCCTTTATGTATGGACTGTAATCCAGGGGTGTAACTACAGAGGAAGCAGACCCTGTGGCTACAGAGGGCCCAGGAGATATAGAGGCCACATGAGGCCCTAAATAATGAGTAATTTTAATATATATTAGTATAACAGAACAACCTCTGGAGAGTTTGGGGGCCCCTCAAATTATTTTGCTGTGGGGCCCAGTAACATCTAGTTATGCCACTGCTTTAATCCTTTGTGACAAAAGTGTTAAAACTGTTCACAGGGACATATTTAAACATAGTTTGAAATCTGCCCAAAGACACAATTTGGATTCTAAGTCATAGTTATGATATTGTTTTTGGAAGACCAAAAAGAAAAGAAAACTTGTTTGAAGGTCCTACTCAGTAGTAATTCAGTAGATATTCAGTATATTCAGTGGATAGTACTGTAAAACTAAATAGATGTATGTGTATGTGACCAGCTTAAGAGTACATAGCAAAAGCTATATGGTCCCTTACCACATCTCTTAGACCAGGGGTCACCAAACTTTTTTAACCGTGATTCTTATTGAAATGTAAAAAGAGTTGTTGAGCAACACAAGCATAAAAAAGTCCCCTGGTGTGCCAAATAAGGGCTTTGATTGGCTATTTGGTAGCCCCTATGTGGACTGATAGCCCACAGGAGGCTCTACTTAGAACTAGAATGTGTTTTAGTATGCAATTAAAACTTGCCTCCAAGCCTGGAATTCAAAAATTGGCACCTGCTTTGAGGACACTGAGAGCAACATCCAAAGAGTTGGAGCTACTGGTTGGGGATCACTGTCTTAGACTAATCGCACATGGGTTGTATTTACTCGCTTGCAATCTGCCCCTTGTATGTGTGGGTCTCCTTAGGCTAGTGGCAGATGTTATCCACTGCCTTCTGCCCATGTCTACAAATGAGCTGAAAGGTACAGCATTGATCTGTGTGCACAGATTTTGGAGTGAAAATGCATAGTTTTGCATTCTCTACACTAGCAGAGAAAAGCATTGTGTGCCACACACAGACTAATGTGTTAAAAAAAAAGTCTTGAAAAGGTTATAATGCCGAGGCTCATTTACAAACACAAATATGAAACCATGCAATAACCAACAGCAAAAAGATCATCTACTTCAGTTATGTATTGGTAATGGTTCCGATGAGTTTCTGTACTGGGACAAATGAATCCAGTGTTATTAAGTGATGACTGACAGAAAGTGAAATATTTTGTCACAAAGTCATGCTTCATGGATTTATGTATAACAGAGGACCCTATAACATCATCCTGGGTGAACCCATTATCTTCTTCACTGCAGTAAAGCGTTGTGACTGAGCTGAAATGTTAATTAGGGCTAAACTCCATGGAAGATTTTGCAGGATGGCATCAGATCAACAGATCACATCTTACAAGTCTGATGTAGTCACATGTGTCAAAATATAATGGGACCGATCTGAAGTGTAAAGTACCTGGAAAATGTTCCATCCAATAGGACACGTCTGTCATGCTACGTCTACATGTGGTGTCTGACAGACTTTCTTTTCTATTGAAATACATTGAATGTTGAATGTAGATGCATGAACAAACAACGCCATCCGACTTTATCTGATGCAACTTTACAGTGTAGCGAAAGGGAATCAGGATCCTACAACTCTTGCTGTTGCGTGGTGTTGTATGGCAAGATCAAATCAAATCTGACGCACAAATTCGGATCAAAATCTCCTGTGGAGTTTAGCCCTTAGGCCGACACATCATCACAAATGATAAAATATGGAATTTAATGAATTCTTTTGTAACAAAACTCTGTAGGATTTGATATGATAATAAGGACCCATATATATATATGCAAATCAGAGACAGCTAGGGGCCGATTCACTAAGGGTCGAATATCGAGGGTTTATTAACCCTCGATATTCGACTAGGAATTAAAATCCTTCGACTTCGAATATCGAAGTCGAAGGATATAGCGCAGATAGTTCGATCGAAGGATAATTCTTCGATCGAACGATAAAATTTTAGATTTTAGATTTTAATCCAACAGTCGAAGGAATATCCTTCGATCAAAAAAAGTTAGGCAAGCCTATGGGGACCTTCCCCATAGGCTAACATTGACTTCTGTAGCTTTTAGATGGCGAACTAGGGGGTCGAAGTTTTTTTTAAAGAGACAGTACTTCGACTATCGAATGGTCGAATAGTCGAACGATTTTTACTACGAATCCTTCGATTCGAGGTCGTAGTCGAAGGTCGAAGTAGCCCATTCGATGGTCGAAGTAGCCCAAAAAAAACGTCGAAATTCGACGTTTTTTTACTTCGAATCCTTCACTCGAAGTTAGTGAATCAGCCCCCTAATGTCAAAGTGGGAAATATGGTTGCTTGATTAGACAATTTCTAATAACTTTGTTTTACTCTCTTTTAGGTGGAAGTGCCTAAATGGCTGAAGTAAAAAGCATTATCCTGTGTCTCACCTCACTACCACACCATGGATCTTAGATTGCTGGCTTAATAAATCCTGGCATATTGAGGCAGTATTTTGGACTTGGGTTGCTGAGGGATCCATTGCCATAAAGGAAAGAGATCGCCATGTTTATTTTGGTTATTATCTTCCAAAACCGGCTTACTGCAGCAGCACTTTCTTAACTGCACATGAAGTCTTATTTATCCAAAATGTCATTACCATCCTTTATTCAGGATTATCAGTTTATCAGTGACGCACTGTGCAACATGGTTCACTACTTCATCATTAATCCATTCAGAGAAGCTATTTTAACTATGTAATTCACCAGATGAATTTAAGGACTGACAGTTGTTTTTTTTTTTTTAAGTAATAACCAAAAAAAAAAAATAAAGCTGTGTTTGCAAAGTGAGCACTCTACCCACACAGTTTATTTTCTTCTGTGGGTTAAGATGTATGATGGATACTACGTGCCGCTTCTCGGAGAAATTAAATTTACACAGAATATATATTACAATTGTTGTTATTTTATTGTTCAAAAGCAACTGTCTCACAGTTTCAAGAGCTTAATAAACATAAATAATTGTCTGAAGTTCTGTCTAACAGTTCATGGGAGCTGCCTTCTGGCACGGCTGACTGGGAAAAGGTTTGTTATATCTTTCTGTTCCAGTTTTCCTTATTTGGGAATTTCAGTAACTTGTTTCTTAATCTCTGGGCAAGGGGTGGGGGAGAAAGAAAGCGGGGGAAGTTTGGTGGGTAAGAGCAAAGAATTTACTTACAAAATAAGAGCTGAAAGGAGGGGGATATAGAGCAAGGGACTAAACGCTCAGCTGCCTAGTAGGAATAAACATTAAATCCCAGCAGCCTCGGCTAGAAGACAACGGCTGAAGCTGTAAAATATCAGCGGATATGAAAATACCCCAGTATTAATGCAGATTATAGATATCGAGAAATCAGGCCAGTGCTTATTGTGTTCATTCAAAGGTCCTGCTTTGTATAAATGCATTTGTAAATGTATGTATAATTTGACATGCTGCTTGATTTGGTCAAGACATTTTCTGTATTCTGCAATGACAAAATACTCATTCTGAATAGACTGATTCTATGGGAAGTGGCTCTCACTAGGCAAGCAATATGGCAGATCAGTTTTTATTAAAGAGAACTGATAAAATATAAATTAAAAGGATAGCTTATATTACTTGTAAATTATTCATTATGCTCTTTGGGCTAGGGCCACACAACATGGATTCTCTCCCTGCTGCCCCATTGCTCCTCTTCTACAATATTCTGCTACACAGAGCATCAGATTTCTGTGCGGAATTTAAAATTTTGCGTTTTGGCGACAAAATCCACAGCATCTGCCTGCACCCAAGCAGAGGTAATGATTCTGGGTGCAGGCAGAAGAGGAGCAGAGGGGCAGTGCATTCTCAGTTTGTGTTCCTACACAGGCCAAGATCCAGTTTGTTTGCACAGGAGTCCATTCAACACTTCCATTCCAAATGAGTAAAAGAGAGGAGGCTACTGCCCACAGTAAGGGCTGAAATCTGCCAGTGCATTTTCAGTAAGGTCAGGTCAGGTCAGGTCCTAGTTTTAAAGGGGAACTAAAGTCTGAAATAGAATAATGCTAGAAATGCTGTATTTTGTATACTAAATATAAACATGAACTTACTGCACCAGAAGCCTAATAAAACAAATGATCACCATCTTGTAACTATGTTATAAATCTTTGCAATACCAAGACTACGCACATGCTCAGTGTGGTCTGGGCTTCAGTTGGGAGGTTAAGCTTAGGGATCATCATAAATTATCAAAATAGCACAAGTCAAATAATATCTGCCATAGAAGCTGATACAGCAAGACTGATTAATAATCAGAATATGCAGATTGCACTGGGTCTGCATATACAAATCTCAGTCGCCGGCTGCTTTATAGGGCAACAAACAAAGCTGCTCGAGTTCTGGGAAGTAAGGTGGGGGGCCTCCCCCCTGCCGTTTCAAAGTATGATCGTTTCCCTACAGAGCAGTTAGGGTCTGTCTGAAGTTTCCTATCCACAGCAGTTAGAGCAAGTAATATGAAGGGGGAATTTCACTGCATACAATCAGGTTTCTTATAAAAACGGTACACATTTTTTAAATGAAGTATATTGGAGATAGATTTCTTCTTCATTACATTCCCTTTAAAGCCATTTGTCATCTGCTGACCTCTGAAGGAAAGGAGCAGTTTCCTCAATTTAAGTGCAGTGCTCTGACAGGTGCTGCAGAACCCTCTGCCCCAGCACCAGTACAGTATCCTGCTAGTGATCTGCATTCTTATAGATTTTCTTTTTATAGGGTATTTACTCTACATGCATAGATCCAGATTTTGAGTTGCCTTAACATTTTTTTTTATAAGCCATAGCGCTTTAACCATAGAACCACTATATTACTTGCCTAATTGCAGTAGACAGTCAAAAAGTAGTGGTGGCACACATGCACCAGAACAGATTAGCACATGAACAAATCTGATTTTTTTTTTATTCAAACACAGTAATTTTTCTGCTAAATGAGTTCAAGATTTGTATTTTTACAAGAAGTGACAAGTCACAAAATATATATACCCAGAAAGGTTAGAAATGACCCCTTCTGTGTTCTGTTGCACACAGTAGAATATGTAGATGGCACCTAACTTAAAAAGAAGGCTGCATCGACTACCGTGTCCCTGATTTTGTTCAGTCTTGGGGATTCTGTGATGAAATGGGCATAGACCAGGTTTAGTTTATACAACACAGTGACTCCACTAGGATGGCCTGTTAAAGCACACAGTGACAAAGCCCAGATGCACACCATGGAAGGCTAATTTAACAGTTTCAATCCCTGTTCCTCCCAAACAGTATTAGAGGACAAACATAGCATCCTGGGACCTCATTTCTGGTTATCATTGGGTAACTACTTTTTAAAGGGACATCATGCTAGTATTATTAACCCAAACCTACAAACCCTATCTACACACCTATATTACTGACAGCAACTAAGCTTGGATTGGCATAACCCTCTGGTGCTTTAAGCTACCTGTATGTTGAGTAAAACTGGCCATTCATGTTAAAGTCCTCATCCTAGGGGATTTTCTTTCCAGCTTGATAGGTTAAATATTGTTCGGGCAGGTAGTCCCAAGCGTTCCATACATGGGCAAGAAAGTTGGCCCCTCCTTTGTGGTTTGTTTATTCACACACATTATATTGTAGTCAGATTCCTGTCAGTACAAAACATTATATTATTAACAAAATACTGGACTGAACTGAATATGTGCATTCTAGTCTATTTATTGCAGGGCCGGAACTAGGGGTAGGCAGAGTAGGCGGCCGCCTAGGGCGCAATCATGATGGGGGGCGCACTTTTAGGGGGATTTTGTTTTCTTTTTTTTTAAACCCTGGCTTGCTTGGCCTTTAATAGTTTTTTAATTTTATAAACTGCCTATTCCAACCCCCTCTTGCCCGTGATTTGTACTGCAGGCACTCTCCACCTCCCTCTTGGCTGCTGCTGGCACAGCTACATACCGGTATTTGTGGGCAATATAGTGGATTTTTGGCTCCTGCTGGCACAGGTACAGATTGGGGGCAATATGATGGATTTCAGACTGGGGGTAACACTATGGTAACACTATGATTGATGTTTTGTCTTATGCTGGCACAGGTACAGATTGGAGTATTGGAGGTAATTTGAGTGATTGACTGCCGTTGGCACAGGTACAAATAGGGCAACATAATGGCTGCACGGGAACAGGGGGCAGTATGAGTGGTAAGGTGGAAAATGGTAATGTAGGGCTGGGGGGGGCACTGATTGAAGCCCTTGCCTAGGGTGCCAAAATACCTTGGCCCGGCCCTGATTTATTATGCTCTAGTTCACATCTGGCTAAAAAGATTTTGGAAATTACACTGCATAGTAAAGTAATGTATTGTTACAGATGAAGATAAACAGATTTAGAAGCGGTTACTCTGCTGCCATCTGCTGACAGAACAAGAGTTATTTCCCTGTTTACTTTTTTTTAAAAAAATGGTGCCAGTGTGGTCTGCTCGTGTTGGTTCTTGCCTGTCCTATTAGGAAAAGGAAATGTTAACCCATAGCTTCTGCTGTAAAAGTAAAATTTCATTTTTATTTTGAGACTTAAAAATGATACCTCCCTTCAAGTTCATCTTAAAAATGCAATACACATTTCTTGGTGTAATAAACAATTGAACATGCAAAAGAATATAACAATATAAATGCAAATGTGTTATCTTAATATTTTTTACATTTGGCTTTTATTATAATTGCTCAAAGGAAAAAAAGTAACTATTATTAGTCCTACTTGTCAATGCTGTTATGCAACACAAATTTAACCAAGGTCTTGATGGTGACTTGCCATTCTGTCACCTAATGTGTATTTAAAGCTGGCCATAGACGCAAAGATCCGATCGTACGAATCGTGGATTCGTACGATTTTCGGACCGTGTGTGGAGAGTCCCGACATTTTTCGTCCGTCGGAGATCGGTCGTTTGGTCGATCGGACAGGTTAGAAAATTTCTGTCGCCTGCCGATATCTCATCGTGTATTGCCGATCGTACGATTTTCAGAGGGAGACTGTCACTAGTGTTGTCAGACATAAGTATCGTACGATTGCTGTCAGGGGCAGAACATTGGGTGATCTGTTCTTATTTGATCGGAATGGTAAAGACTTTGATCTGAATGGTTAGTGGAGGGTCGGGAGATGGGAAAGTCCGATCGTACGTTGATTCGTACGATCGGATCTTTGCGTCTATGGCCAGCTTTAGGCTATGAAAATAGTAACTTATTGCAGTAATTGTATTTTTTATTGGCCCACTTTACTGATAAACATATTCTCAGCATAACTGGTATTCTAGTGATGAAAAGGGTGAAAGGGCACAGAATATGGACACAGGGAAATCAATTAACTCACATAAATACACGTTTATTTTAAATAAAGAATATGAAAATATGGGACTATGAAAGAAGTTCTGCTGATGGTAAGTATGCATGACTATACTTACATGTTGATATATGTTTTACACACACACATATATATATATATATATATATATATATATATATATATATAGTGAGCATGATCAGACAGGTCTTGAACAGGGCAAAGTCCATTTATTGTTCACATATAAAGACTTTGGGAGCAAAGCAGCATAAAACAAAATAAAACAAAACAAAATCCTTGCCACACTTGGGCTCTAACTAATACACAGGGTAGTTTCCCCTCTCTACTACCGGTCCCCTACTGGGATTCCCGGTCAAACACAAACAGTACAACTCCCCAGAGTCACAGTACCTTTACAAAGTCCTTTCCCTTAGGGGAAAAATAAACAGCCACTTCCAATGGCTACACTCAGCTCCCAGCTCTCCTCAGTGTGTGTCTCAATCTTCCTCTCTAGCAGCTAGCAGATCTAGCCTGCTAATTATTCCCCAGGTGAGGCTTTCTAGGGGAATTAACCCACTCAGAACTGCTGTACATATGGGAGAAAGACAGGAACCTAGGGGAAATATATCTCCCTTCACACTGTGTTCCAGTTACCGGTTCACAATATATATATATATATATATATATATATATATATATATATATATATATATATATATATATATATATATATATATATATACACACACACACACATATATATAACTGCTGTGTAGCCATAGAGGCAGTCATTCAAGCTGGAAAAAGGAGAATAGACACAGGATACAGAGCAGATAACAGATAAGCTCTGGGATGCTTCAGAATTTATCTGTTGTCTATTGTTTATCCTGTGCAGGGCTGGAACTAGGGGTAGGCAGGAAAGGCACCTGCCTTGGGCGCAATCACTGGGGACGGACTTCCAAGGAGAATTTTTTTTTTCTGTTCCATTTTTATTGTGTCCACTACTTGACCATTAAAAAGGTATGTTAAGAGAGCCGCCCACCCCAACCATCTTTGTGTGTTTCCTTTTTGCGTTCCCCAACACTCCTCTTGCTGGCTTGTACATCTGACCTTTCTGAACGGCGCATGCGCAGTATATCCGTTCTGACGTCATTACAAAGGCTCGCGCTAAACTTGGTGCGCTGGTGTGGCTCGTACGCATTGGAGAATGTGAATGCTGTCTGGACCAATTTTACTTAGCTGTCTCCTGGCACAGGTACACGGGGGCAGGAAGTGGGGCCTAAATAAATGTTTTTCGTGATTGCACAGGTGTTGGCACATATTCAGGGGGGCCTGGTTACATCTTTATGGGATGGCTCCTGACACAGGTACACAGGGAGTTTTGGAAACTCAAATTGCGAGCGGGTCCATAACAACACCTGTGCTGCAACATAAAAGGCGTCCCGGATCCAGACGTATTAGATATGTAATTAGCAGTAGTGATATGGAGCACACGATAGTTAGGAAGAATAAAGCCTTCTTTATTATAGGCTTTACTCTTCCTAAGTACCGTGTGCTCCATATCGCTAATGCTAATCACAGGGAGTTTTGGGCCTGGTAATTAAATATTTAATGTGGCTGCGCTGAATCTGATGCTGGCACAGGTTTAAGGGGGTCCTGGTTAAATATTTTATGAGGCTGGCACTGGTTTGGGGTGCAATCATGAAAAGAGGCTGCCTAAATGTTTTATTTGGCTACAATGGATGCAGGCACAGGTTCAGGAGGGAAAACATCACGGGGGCTGGTTAAATATTTAATATGGCTTTACTGATGCTGGACTCTGGTACAGGTTTAGGGGGGGGCAATCAAGAAGGGGGGGTTTGAAAAATATATTGTGTGGCTGTACTGGATACTGGCACAGGTTCAGGGTCTTTCTGAAGCAAACACACCAGTTTTACCAGTGCAAGGCAACAGTACATTATATTGTCACTCCTTTAAAACACTTTAATGTTTCTACTTTAAGAAGACCTGTGTGTGCCTTGCTTTCAACTAATGGTATATAAATGTATATTGCTAAGGCAAGTTGGACACACACATATACATATATATATACTTCCCATTCTTTATTAACAGCTGTCTATTCAATATTCCAGTGCAGTTGTAGCTATATGTAAATATTAAAATTAGAAGTAATAATATACAAACATGCTTATGAACATTTCATTATCTGTGCTGTTTGTAAGTAACCTCACAACAGTCTTCAATTCCACAGCACTTGGTGACATAATAACATACTTTATAGTAACACAAACAATGTGTGGGTATATTTATGTGTATGAATGGGATTCTCAGTTCCTTTTGCGTTACGTGCAGATGACCAACATGGATCAGCTATTCCACAAAGACAAAAGTTCAAGGAGTCTATAAATATTCCCTTATATTTTGCTGTATCCGCATATTTGACACTGCGAAGATCTCACATTCCGGGCTGTGCTGGGTTAGGATAAGGTGCATATGGAGGGGGACCTAGGGTAAAAAAAAGTAATAATATTTATATGATATAATAACCTGAATTTCAAACGGATAATTAACAATAGTATAGATATAGTAGAGTTTCTGAAGTAAACACACCAGTTTTACCGGTGAAGCAAAACACTACATTATATGTTCATTACTTTAAGCCACTTTTATTTTTTGGTGTTACTGATCCTTTAACTCATGTTGGTTTTTTAAATAAAGAACTCCACAATGGGTGGCTACGATGTGCTGGTCTCCTTGGGGAGGAGCATATTTGTGAATCATCCTGGTAAAGTGCTTACATTAATTCATCACAAATGTTCAATGGTTTTAAAGTTACTTGTATATGTAATTTCTATCTAAATATAATTGCTATTGAAAACAGTAATGGGGAAATGTATTTCCTGGCCATCCCCCGTCAACATGAAAATTCACTAATGGGTTAATCTCCTGCTACTCCCAGCCTTGGCAGAAGATAGTTAATTTTAAGAACCCATAAAGCCCACCCCCTCCTGGCTCACATCAGTCTTTTTCTTCTGTCCCAGCCTCACTGTTTTAAGTGCCTCTGCTCCTTCTGAAGAGCCCAGTAAAAGTGGGTAAGTGAGATTCAGAAGCATTTAACAAGTCTGCAATGAAGGGCATAGAATTTGTAATACATTTTCATTGAATATCTTTCTAAGAAGATGAATTGTATATTTATTTGACCAAAAGCTTTTACTCCCCTTAAGACTGTTAAATGTACCCTCAACCTGGAGGAGTTTGACAAACTAACCACTTCTCTTCTTTTTCCAAGGGCTCAGACCTTGTTGCACAATGCCTGGTTTACGGCTGTGGAGCTTTGAGTTCGAATACCGGCTGTGATCCTTTGGTGAATACTTAAGTGCCAGATTTTATTCAGGCAGAGTAGTTTAAAATCTCCAAACGAGTTCTGGTTGAGAGATAAGTGTAAGAGCCGTATCCTTTTTTTTTTTCAGGTGAGATGAGTGGATCTGATGGCAGACTCCAATGGCTAGATTAACTAAGAAGGCGGCTTTGCCAATAGATGACATTTCAGCACTGAAACATCCCAGGAATTAAAGAAATGTTATGTCTTCTGGATGGCCTATAGCCTTCTGTAGCTCTGTGGCAGTTACAAAGGCCCTTTCTATCTGGGCAAAGAATCTGGAACAAGTCATTGAGGATAAAGTTCCCAGAAAAAAAAACAAAAAAAAAAAAACAATTATTTAATAAAACTTAAAAGGTCTGGATGACTTCAGAATAAGCCTCTCTAGAGCTTATCCAGCTGTCAGCTTGATCTTTGTCATTGAAGTTGCAGGGCAGAGCCCTTTGGGTTAAAACATGGTTTGCAGATACTGGCTCCAGGAATTTCTTTGCAAGATGCCTTTTGAAGGGAAAGGATTATTTGGGAAAGCCTTAGATGACATGGTCTCCCAAGTCTTCAGGGGGAAGAGTACTTTTCTTTCCCAAGCAAGGCAGTTCCATGACAATTACAGGATCGTTTGTAGGTCTTCTCCATAAGAAGGCAGGACTCCAAAAATTTACAATCCGGAGAATAATTTAGATTTTCATCTTTGCGATCAGGACAAGGTTCTTTCAGGTCCAGAGTTGGAGTCCCAAGATCTCCCAAACCTTCCTCAAAAGCTCATTTACAGTCACTCCGTCCAGCCTACCCCAGGTTGCTCACCTTTCAGGAAGTCTCGGCTAGAAAGGTTCAAGATTCATGGGTGAAAACGTATGTATCTTTCAATTATTTGCTCCTACTGCAATTCCTCAAGACGTAGGGGAAAGGACATTTCTTGTTTTCAGGGCTGTTGTTAAGAGAGCAATTTCAGTGGTTCCATCTCAGGAAGAGTTTTCTACTCTCTGCTATTTGCTACTGGAGACTTACGTCCCATATTAGACCTTGAGGAATAACAGATTCCCGAAGAGCCAAACTTTAACCCAAGAGATTGGCTAGCCTCTTTAGATTAAAGATGTTTATTTGCATGTGTCCATTGCTTTAGAACATCTCAGATTTCTACAATTTTGTCTCTAAGACCAACATTACCAATTTTGCTGTCTTCGCATTGACCTTGCTACTTCTCCCAGAACTTTTACCTAAGTTCTTGTTGTGATAATAGCCAAGCTAAAGGGCAGGAGAACATAGAGATCTACCATTACCTGGATGATTTACTTTAGGGATGAGTGATCCAGTCACATCACCATCCATCTAATAAAAAGGAGGTTTTAGAGAAGTTTGGCTGGATCATAAGGGTAGCCAAAAGTCAGATGATACCATGTCAGAAAATGGCATACCTTGGAGCTCAAATTGACACCTGCCCTTCAGGTAACGCAATTTTTGGAGAAGTCATTCACATCTGCAAAGTAATTCGTGATCATTCTGGGCCTTCTGATTTCAACTATAAACTTGGTGAAATGGACCAAATGGAGAATGGAGGTCTATTCAGTTATTTTCTCAGGCAGTAGGATCCTATAGCTTGAAACTGGCAATTCAGATCAACACAAGAGTGCAAGAGACATCTAGCCTGGTGGAAAATACCCAGCAATTCCTTTTATGGTGTTTCCCCTCAGGAAACCAGCTTGGATAGAGGTGTTCACAGATGCCTCAGGGGCAGGGAGAAGACCTTTTCCTAGATACTGACCAATATCCTGGAGCTCAGTGTGGTTCTAGGGTCTGCAGTGAAGATCAGACAATGCAGTGGCTGCAGCTTATTTTAGAAATCAAGGGGAACAAGGAGCAAGTTCTTGATCAAAGAGACTGTCCCAATCATGGAATGGGTTTAGATCCACCTTCAAGATTTAACTGCTCTGTACATTCCAGGAGCGCAATATCCTGAGGCAGATTATCTCAGCCAGCATCTATTGGGACTGTCCGGAGCTGAATATGATGGCAATAGATCTGAACTCCAAGCTTCAGATCTTCCTCTTCAGAGTCCCTTGTGTGGGACTGTGGCAGTAGATGCCTTCTCCCAGAGTTGGGAGGGTCTGTTTGCTTACATCTTTCCTCCAGTACGGATAATATTGAGAGTCCTGCAAAGGATCTTATTGCCAAGGATGGACATGATGACCATTCTTCCACTTGGCCCAGAAGACCTTGGTATCTACTCCTGAGAAAACTGTCAATTATGTTTGTTACTACTTCCACAAACCAGAGGTCTCCTTCTCCAGGGCAGTTGGAAGCATCCAAACCCAATCACCAACTGATGGTGTGGAGGTTAAAAGGAGGATCCTAAGAGAGTATGAATGTTCTGATCAAGTCAAACCCTTATCAATGCCAGGAAATGCAATACAAATTGTAAATATTATAAAGCATGGCAGATATTCTCTTACTGTGCTGTTGAGATGCATCTTAATCGATAACACCATCTGTGGTGGATATCCTGAAGTTTCTTAACATAGGGCTACAAAAGGGTCTGAGTCTCAGCACTCTGAAAGACCAAGTCTCTGCATTGTTGACGATTTGAGAAGAGGTGGTCGAGAGATCCATTAGTAGATACGTTTTTCCAATCAAAACTCAAAATTCGTCCACCATTGAAGTGGTCTATTTGTCCAACCTGGGGTCTTCCTCTTGATCGGAGATCCCTCTCTACTGCACGACTGAACATTTAGATCAAGTTCTTTGTGGTTGCTTACTCCTAGTTAGCTGTGAAGTCAAGCTTTTGACCTTCGAGGGACAGGCCCTTCGTAAGATGCTCCTTACAGGATGTTCCATGAGGAGAATGTATTTCTGACTATAATCAGTATCCTGCCTTAAGTTGTTTCTAAGTTCCACATTAATTAACCAATTGTATTGCTGTCCTTGGAGCCTCCAGCATCCTTTCGGGATGAGGGTTCAAATATAGATATAGTCTTACAATGTTTTGAGATTTATTCAAAAGAAGAGAAGACTTCAGAAAGTTTAGAATACTGTTTGCTGTGCCAGCAGGAAGGAGAAAAGGGGAACTTGCCTCCAAGTCTACTCTTCCTGGATAGTCAAGACCATATCAAGGGCTTGTAAACAGCAGGGCAACTATTTGCCTAGGGGAGTAAGGTACATTAGACACTTGGTGTGGCAGCCTCATGGGCATCAGGCAGGAGTGTCTTCTGAAATGACCTGCAGTTACCTACTACGTTTCTTTTTAGACTCTACAGATTCGAGGTTATGTCTTCATCTCAGGTCCTGTTTGGACAGTTAGTTGTCTTATTTTTTAGCCTGTTGGGCCATATAAATTGAAGAATAATTATTTTCCCTCCCTTGGGGTTTAATTGCTTGGGTATGACCCATTAGTGAATTTTCATGTTGACGGGGGATGGCCAGGAAAAAAAGAAAATTCATATCATACTTACCGGAATTTTCTATTCCTGGCCTCCCCGTCAACATGCCCTCCCTATGGTGGCTTTATAAACAGACTGATGTGAGCCAGGATGGGGTGGGCTTTATGGGTTCTTAGAAATTAACTATCTTCTGCCAAGGCTGGGAGTAGCAGGAGATTAACCCATTAGTGAATTTTCATGTTGACGGGGAGGATGGCCAGGAAAAGAAAATTCCGGTAAGTATGATATGAATTTTCTTTTTACCTTAGTTTTTGTTTGTGCAAACATAATATATCTTTTGCGAAACCAGAAACTGTTTAGCGACCACTTCTGACAGTGTAAGAAAGATTGCAAATTTTATAGTTTGTGCCAGTGTGCAGTGTATGCAATAAAACTTCTTTCTGAAAAAGTTAATATGTTTGCTCCAACATC
The DNA here is from genome assembly GCF_017654675.1 of Xenopus laevis. Lineage (NCBI taxonomy): Eukaryota > Metazoa > Chordata > Amphibia > Anura > Pipidae > Xenopus > Xenopus laevis. Next base: position 64,576,169 of record NC_054374.1, read on the forward strand.
TTCAAGCACTTCTGCAATGAGCAATGTGGAATTAAAATTCACAATGCAATAACAGTCTAATGACACATTGCGAAATGCAAATTTTATTCTTATTTGTGCAAATTGTTTTTCTCTTTGTCATTTTATTACATTTCCCCCTATCTGTCTTGTTAAGAAAACAACCACTAGCACCAGAGTCAATTATTGCTGGCAGCTCCACGGTCTGGTCTCCCTACTGAAAAGCAAGACAAAAAGTAAGTAAGGAAGCATAACTAGAGCCTGGGCCTTCATTTCAGGCTTCTTACCTGGTAGAGAGGGACAGGCAGAACAGTTGTGAAGAAGGTGGCCTACCAGGCCACAATAGAGGCAAAGATTCATCCTTCTTTGCCAAAGATGCTCCTCAGGAGTGAGTGGTGCCCTGATGGCACCAAATTGCATATGCTCAGAATCTGGATGAATGCTCTCGGGAATATGGCGAATTGGTGGAGGAACCACACAGAACAGGAATGGCTAGACCATTCAGATCTTCTTTCTCATAGTCTTTGATTGAGCCGAATAGAAAATAGTTAGAAGAATCGAGTCCTCCAAAGAGTCTGGTACTCCAATTCAACCAATTTCATTCTTCAGACAGGAGAGACTTAACCAAGGACTTAACTTGATCCTGACTTGGATCTGTCTGTGGTCAGACAGATCCAAGTCAGGACAGGCAGCGGAGATACAGAAAAATAAACCAGCCAGAGGTCAGGTCAAGCAGCAGACAGGTAAGGAGCCAAAACAGGTATGAAGAAGAAGCGGGGCCAACTGGCACTCAAACCGATCCACAGGACCAAAGAAAATTATTTAAAAATATATATATTTTATTTGTACAAAGTTAGAAAAATGTATATTTGCATCTCCATCCACCCTACGCGTTTCGCACCAACTTGGGGCACTTAGTCATGGACTCTATCACTAAGTGCCCCAAGTGGGTGTGAAACGCGTAGGGCAAGTGGAGATGCAAATATATTTTTTTAACTTTGTACAATTAAAATATATATTTTTTAACAAATTTTCTTTAGTCCTGTGTATCGCTTTGAGTGCCGGTTGGCCCCACTTCTTCTTCATACCCTTGCTGTACCGCTCCCTAAAGCTGGGGGTCTGGGGCTGGTGCGGACCACACTAACTATTTGGTGAGTCATTTACAATTTATTCTGGGGCACCTTGTATTTCCAAACTACTGTAAGGATCCAAAACAGGCAGAGTTGTAACTCAAGAAATCACAATCAATATACAGAGTGTGTAAGGAGAAGGCAGAACACTGCAATAAGCCAGTAGCACTTAGGGGAAAAGGGCACCAAAGCCAGAGGGGAACTGGTGTCAGAAGGTGTCCCAGTTGTGTCAGGACACACGCAAGTTGTGTCAGAACACACGTGTTGTATCACCACGTGTGCGCAGTTGCATTGATGCTAGTACAGTAGCATAACTTTGAGCCTGTTTTTAAGCACCCCCTTGGAGCAAGGACGCACAAGGTAGGAATGGTAAGTAACCTTACAGGTTGGTGGCCTTTTGTTTTGGGAGGATGTGTTGTTGCTATGTGTTTTCTTCAGTCACAGTTAATTTTGTCTGCCCCCAGGTTGGTATGCTATCATACTTTGTTACCAAGCTAGTTTATCTTTATTTATTTTTACTTCTTACACCTGACTTAACAATATCGAATCTGCTCACTAAAGGCTATTTGCATGATTATGTGAATAGGTAATACTATTTTTGGGTGGAATTATATGTATTCTTGATTTTCAGAGGATCCTTCATTCATTAGCAGTCCACTGAAGAGACCATTGTCCATTGGAAAAAGATGAAGACAAAAAACTATATTTCATTTAAGACTTAATGAGTATTTACCAGCCCAAGTTCCCAGAACTGGGGGAGGACCAGTCCCGGACTGGCAATCTGTACATTCTGGAAAATGCCAGAGTGGCTGCTGTACGATACCATAGATCACTATTTATTGGGCTGGTGGGGCTGTTCTAGCATCGGTGCACCTGATGCTAGGACCAGGACCTAGCATCAGGACCTATTTTAAATCCCAGTCCAGGCCTGGGGAGGACTATGGAGCATATTTATCTAAAGGTTAAAATAAAGCTCATCACAGTTTGTCAAAAGAAAATTCACAGCTCTTTTTTCATTTCTATGGGAATTCTTTAGAACCATATATATTGATGGTAGAAAGTGAGAGTTCACCCTGTATATGCTATACAGATGAATAGATAGCTGTGAAACTTGCATCTGACTGTGACCTGTATTTTATATATTCATTAATGTAAATCTTTTTTAAGATTTTGGGTGGCCTACACACAATTGTGACTATTCTCTCGAATTTTGGATTACTTAAAATCACCCACATTTTTCCACAGGGGACTTTCACACTGTACTGTACTGAAACAGGGGAAGGAGCAAACACCTAGGTGACCATTATGTTTAAGGCTGCTGGCATGTCCATATCTCCAATAAATCATCAAGCTTCTTAGCATTTAGAGTATTTAAGAAAAACTATGCCTAGAATGAATACTTAGCCAACAGGTAATTTGTTCTATAACAAGTGACCTATTTAAAGAATATTATCAAATGGGAATATGTATTGGTAAATATTGCCCTGTGGTGTTTTCCCTTTGGTCACCACTTTTTAATATTGTGTATGTTCCCTCAGAGGTCACATGACAGGATATGAATCAGATTCTTACTGAAACAGGATAAAATATGTTTTTCCTTACCATTTGGGTTGTAGGGCTGTGGAGCTGTAGGGTACATTGGATACTGGGGACTGGGCCCATTTCCTTGGAACACTGGCACAGGTCCATATCCTGTTTGGGATGGGACAAGATTAGGATCCATTTGATACGGGACAAGATTAGGATCCATTTGATACGAAGGCTGCACAGGATATGGAGGGCATGTAGGTTGTCTAGGATAGGGTGGTTGCTGCTGTTGTTGAGGGATTCCAGACATATATATTTCTTGGGCTAAAAAAGAAGAAGAAGTAAATGATCTATGATAAAATAAAAAGCAATATAATAAAACTATACCGTGAGCTATTTAACCCAAGCCGTAATTTGGTTCTTCATGCCTTAAGTCTTCAAGAAATTCATTTAAACATTAAATGAACCCAATAGGCTGGTTTTGTTTCCAATAAGGATTAATTATATCTTAGTTGTGATCATGTACAAGGTACTGTTTTATTATTACAGAGAAAAAGGAAATCATTTTTACAAATTTGGATTATTTGAATAAAATGGAGTCTATGGGAGACAGCCATTCCGTAATTCGGAGCTTTCTGGATATTGGGTTTCCGGATAAGGGATCCTATACCTGTATATCTCATTTACTTCATGTTAAATGTTTACTGAAATAGAAAAATGCACACACCAGTCATGTTATCCATCTTTTTATGTATAAGTGACAATTCCCCTGTAACTGGGTAAAGTCTCATAACCAATGCCTACTCACTGATACAGCCCTCCTGTTTCCCCATTTGAATGCAGCTCTGTGACAAACCTGCTGTCAGAAAATGCTGGGATCTGTAGTACAACAGCTGGTGGAAAATGGCAGGTTGTAGTCTTAGGAGACATTAGAGCTCTCTTACGGCCAAAAATGCAGTGAGCAAAATGCACTTTCCCAGCAGTGAGTTGTGAGTAAAAGCAGTTCCCCTAAAAGTAGAAGCGGCAAAGATTGATTCTCTCACTTACGTACAGTAGTGCTGTGCACAGATCGGCCCTGCTTTTCATTTTTTTTTTAAAACTGTTTTATTTGCACACATGCTAGCAGATTTGTACATAGGCAGCAGAAGATGGTTTTGACAGGGGAGGCCAGGATGAAGGGCACATGTGACGCGCGTACAAAAATTTGGCCATGCCCCTTTTTTGGTCACTCCCTTTGGGCTCCACCCCCTTTCCTGTGTGCTTTCACTGAATTTTCAGGAAAATCAAACCATAGCAGTGGGGGCAAAATTTGCTTAAAGTCTGGCACTGCAGGAAGGGGGTATTAACACCACATGCACAATTTTAACTGAGAGCTGTGAATGCTGCACTACAAGCACATTATGGGGAAAAAGATTCTGGCACCTAAAGTACATTACATGCAGAGACTGTGGGGTACTCAAAAGACATAAAGGAGCAGTAGGTACTGAACTCCCAAGAACATAATATAGAGAAGGCACCACAAGCACTATAAAGAACATTATATAGTAAGAACCCGAGGCACTGGCACACCAAATACATACATATAGAGCAATGGACAACAGCCACACAAGCAGTAACATAGAGAGATTACTGACAGGCCAAGCAAAATAAAAAAGTACAAGAATGCATTATATAGTAAGAATCAGTGAGCAAAGGCACTCTCCCAAGTTCTAGCACCTCCCCATGCACTGCCTCACACTATTGCTCTGCCAAAATGCAAGGTATGAGGAACTGTAGGCCTGGAGCAGTGTGTAACCTGTAGTAGGGAAAGCCATGAAGTGACTGCATTAGTAATGTGAAAAATCTCTCACTACATGGATACCTTTTCTGCTAGTTAGACAGCAATGTTATATTATTATGGGGCAGTTGTACAAATTTTCCAATCCCACAGCATCAGCATAATAATTATATATAAACATAGTAATTTAGGTTGAAAAAAGACACGTGTCTAGCCTTTTGGCCTAAGTAAAACCTGTCTAACTTCTAGCTGATACAAAGGAAGGAGAACAGCCCCTTCTAAAGCTTATCCAATTTGCTTCAAAAAATGTCTTCCTGACTCCAAGATGCAATTAGATCATTTTCTGGATTAACTTTGTACTAAAATCTGTAACCCTGTATTTTCTGTATACCCCCCGCCCAGAAAGCAGGATGGCACAGTAGAAATTCCATGTATAAAATACCCCTAGATCTCATAGCAGAATGGCAACTTAATTTATAAATCCCCCAGAATTCACAGCATAATTGCAACTTCATTTATAAATAACCCCAGAATTCATAGTAGAATGCCAATTCCATGTATAAATACCCCCAGAATCCAAAGTAGGATGGCACAGTGCAATTCCATGTATAAATGTCCCCAGAATTCATGACAGGATGGTACCATGGTAATTCCATGTATAAAACTCCCCAGAACCCATAGCAGGATGGCAAAGGGGCAACTCCATGTATAAATACCCCACAGAACCCATAGAAGGAGAAGAGAAAAGTAGATGAGCACATTGACAAATTGGCAATGATCAGCCACTCACCCTCACCAATGGGTGTTAAAGGGGTTGTTCACTTTTGAGAATACTTTAAGTATGATGTACAGAATAGCATTCTGAGACAATTTGCAATTAGTTTACATCTTTTATTATTTATGTTTTTTTTAGTTATTTAGCTTTTTTTTCAGCAGCTCTCCAGTTTGCAAATTTAATCTGGTCGCTAGGGTACAAATTACTGATTTGAATAATAGACTCGAATATGAATAAGAGAGAGAAAAAATCTCTAACGGAAAAACTATTCGCAATGCGAAAAGTTATGCCTTTGCGCGAACAAATTTTGCTTTGTGCGAATTTAATATAGCTTTTGCGAGCCCGGAAACTGTTTAGCGAACACTTCCGACAGTGAAAGACCGTTTGCGAATTTTATAGTTTGCGCCAATGCACAGTCAATGTAATAAAACTTCTTACTGAAAAAGTCGTTATGTTTGCTCCAAAAGATTACGACACCTTCAAGCACTTCTTATGAGTGCGCAATTAAAATTCGCAATGCGCAATTAAAATTCGCAATGCAATAACAGTTTAAGGAACAATATTACATTGCGAGCTGTGGATTTTTAGTCTTATTGGTGCGAATTGTTTTGCTCTTTGCGACTTTTATTACATTCCCCTGATAGGGTTCTAGTTGTCTGCTGTTCCTTTTATTCCTGTCGCCTGCGTTTACATTATAATACATTTATAATAAGTTAGGGCCAGGGATTGAGACCTTAGCACAGTATTTCCATTTAAATTGTGCCAATACATGTATATTAGAGTCCAGGTATAAGATATATCTGTTACAATGGAAGATGCATGCATCTTCACGTTTTACAAATATATAAGGGATTTTTCTTTAGATAGCATTATTTACCATTAAAATAATCACATGCAATGACGAGTATTGTACTGTAAGATGCATGAGAGGGATGAGAGGCAAAGTTGCATTTGCCGATTTGCACTGCACAGAGACAACGTTGGATACTGCGCTCTATTTGCATGTATGGCACGCATGTGCAGGCCTATCCATGCATTCCTATGTACTCCTTGCTGACAGGCGCCAACGCAATGCTCGCTTCTCTTCCGGACTGCAGCTGTGCGGCAGGCGGGGCTTCCTTTCATTCACTGGCCACTTCAACTTTACCGGCTTGGAGGGGGGTGGTGCAAAATGAAAGTGGACCGGCTGGGTAAGGGAGCCAGCCCAGACACGCACCAGCTCAAAAGAAAAAAGGCAAAAAAAAGCTGTAAAAAAAATAATTTTTTTAAAAAAAAAAAACGATTTCAAAATGGAGGAGGAAAATTCTGGGGGGCTACGGCCCCTGTGGCCCCCCCGGTTCTGAAGCCTATGGATTTGTACACATTAATGACAATTTACATTTATAGGTTCAGTTGTTCTAGGTTATAGCTCAAATATAATATCTTCTTAAGTATGAATGCCCAGAGCAGACCCTATCTTTCGCTATCACATCATATCAAGTTTGTATTAGCTTGCCTTTTAAGCATTTGATTTAAGAATGGAGAAAGGAGGTGTTTATATGCTGGTTATGCACATAAGTTGATCAAACTGTGGCGCAAGTTATTAAAAGAGACAATGATTGGGTTGTTACTGTCTCTACATTGTAGTATTTACAGGGTAAAGGCAATTTAAGCATATGTGTAGCATACCTGAGACTTAGTGGTGAGCATAGTGCTAATATTTAATGTCTGACATATTTTAGCAGGATGATGTACATCCTATGATGCATGAATCTTTGTGCAATTTTTAAACAAACATAGAGAAAGGAAATAGAAGTTTCAGAGATGTAGAAATGAAAGGAAGAGAAAAGAAAAGTTGGAGAATAAGAAAATAGTGTTTAGAATACATCCTTACAGAAGTTGGGACTTTCAGTTTATCTCAGCCAAATAGATGTTATGCGGATAGTGATAACATATGAAAGAGATAAGCATATGGTTGAGTTCACGTAGTTTGCAATACAAGTCTTGCATTCTGTCTATATATTTACAGACATAGCATCGCCCAACTTAGTTATTAACCTATATAACACAATTTATAACAATTTAACAGCATCGGCACAGTTAAGAAATGTGGTATTTACCGAGGCCCTTGAGAAATACCACTTCAGTAACATATTTTGGAGTATTAATTCACAGAGCAGTGCAACAGAGGTGGAAATTTTTTCATGTTGGGTTGGTTATGAAGCAGACCTGGCTGATTAGACATGGTTTCAGGCGTTTCCAAGGGTTTCTTTTATTAGTGTTCCACTCCCCCTCGATAATGGTTCCCCATCCTCCATCAAAGGGGTATCCAGCTTGCATGTGTATATGGCAGTGGCAGATTCAGCTGATGTGATGGTTAATTTGACCATTTCGTGGGGTAGTCTTGCATTATAAAGTTGCATTCCTGTGTTGTGATTGATGATAGTAGTCTGCAAAACGTGTAGTCAGCTGGGGTTAGTGAGTTGCCATAAATTTGTTTCTTAGACTCTTCTTAAGAGTTTCCACAATCCTCCAACTTAAAGGGGAAGGAAACCTAGCCGGCGCAAACCCCCCACCCCCCCTCCCGTTTGTTGCCCACCCTCCCTCCTCCCCTGGCCTACCCGTCCCGCTGGGCAAATGCCCCTAACTTGTTACTTACCCTTCTGCGCAGGTCCAGTCCAGGGAGTTCACCGACGACATCTTCTTCCACGCAATCTTCTTCCTGCTTTGAACGGCGAATGCGCAGTAGGATCATTTCGCCGGTACGATCTACTGCGCATGCGCGTGACTTTTGGCACATGCGCGGTAGATCCGTACCGGCGAAATGATCCTACTGCGCATGCGCCAAAATGCCGTTCACAGCAGGAAGAAGATCACGTGGAAGAAGATGTCGTCGGTGAACTCCCTGGACTGGACCTGCGCAGAAGGGTAAGTAACAAGTTAGGGGCATTTGCCCAGCGGGACGGGTAGGCCAGGGGGGAGGAAGGAGGGTGGGCAACAAACAGGAGGGGGGGTGGGGGGGGTTTGCGCCGACTAGGTTTCCTTCCCCTTTAAGCAAGACACTACAGGCCTGTATCCATGAGAGTCTGTAAGTCATCAACCTGTAATTTGCTTTTGATCTCTCCCTGCAATTTTAATAGCCTATCTGTTTGGGACCTGTACAGGTTCTCAGTTACTGCAGCTCTAGCTGTAGCTGTAGTCATTTATCAGTGGGCTCCTTCTGTGTATTATTATTATTATTAACATGTATTTATAGAGCGCCAACATATTTTGCAGTGCTGTAAAGTAAATGTGTTTATACAACTAAATCACATGAATTACATACGTAGAACATATAGTTACATACATCATGACCAATACCGGTACAAAAGGTGAAGAAGGCAAAAGAGCTTACAATCTAAAGGGAAGGGAATAAAACACAAGTTGTGGGAGTGGGCAAGATCAGAATTAAGTGGGTGAGAGATGTAGTATGTGGTATTTTATTTGGTAGTTAAAGGAAAATTCAACTCTTTAGCAAAAAAAAACCCTACACCCCACTCCACATACTCCCCCTCCCTCCTCCCCCCAGCCTTATTCCCCCCCCCCGAGAAATGCCCCTAACTTTTTACTTACCCCTCGGCGCAGATCCAGGGATCAGAGTTTCACGCAGCCATCTTTCGGATCTTCGTTAAGACCTGGAAGAGCCGGAGACCGCCGAAGCGGCACAGTTGGAGCAAATTACCGGTTTGCAACAACTGCGCATGCACTGAAATAGACGGAAATTGCAGAAATACGAAGACCCGGAAGATGGCTGCAGTGAACTCCAATGCCTGAATTAGGGGCATTTCCCGGGGGGGGGGGCAGTTAGGCAGGGGGGAGGAGGGAGGAAGGAGGGGGGTATCTACGTGGGGTGGGGGTAGGGTTTTTTTTGCTAAAGGGTTGAATTCTCCTTTAAGCAGAGTGAGGGTAGGCTTCTCTAAATAAGTGTGTTTTAAGATATATTTAGAAAGCAGAAAGGTTGGGAGAAAGTCGGACAGACTGTGGGAGAGAATTCCAGAGGAGGGGTACAGCCCTTGCAAAGTCTTGAATGCGAGGGTGTCAGGAGGTAATGAGAGAGGAGAAGATTTCAGGAGCAGGTCAGTAGAGGAGCGTAGTAAGCGGATTGGGTAAGCCTGCATGTGCCTCGCATGTGAGGGGGAACAGGGGTTTCCGTGTGATGTTTGTGGGCACTAGGACCCAGCAGCGCGCCATTGGTGGGCGCTAGGACCCAGCGGCGCAGTTCGGCCTCGGGGCTCCGGAGGCAAAAATCCACCCCCTGGGGATTGGCAGAGTGGCATGGCAGAGAAGGAACGGTTGCTGAGGTTTATGAGTCTTGCAGCAGTGTTCATTATGGACTGGAGACAGTCTCTGGCGGGGAAGGCCAATTAAAAGAGTTACAGTAGACTAGACGTGACATGATGAGAGAGTGAATAAGAATTTTGGCAGCATCTTGGGTGATAAATGATTGTATTTTGGATATGTTCATTAGGTGGAAGTGACATGATTTAAAAAGTGACCACATATGAGGAGTGAAGGACAGGGCAGAATCTAGGATAACCCCAAGGCACCGGGCCAGGGAAAACGGGGTGATAGTGGAATTGTTAGCTATGATGGATACTTCCGGAATGTTACAGGTGTTGGACAAAAGAGAATCATTTTAGTTTTAGAAAAGTTTCATTTAAGGTAGCATTGCAACATCCAAGTAGAGAAAGCGAACAGGCAGGAGGAGACCCGAGTTAGGAATTCTGGGTTGAGATCAGGAGAGGAGAGATAGATCTGTGTATCATCAGCATAGAGGTGGTAGTTGAAACCATACAAGTTGATAAGTTTGCAGAGGGAGAATAATTAGGAGCCCAGGACAGAGCCTTGAAAAACCCCAACAGAAAGAGGTATTGGAGAAGATGCTACTCCATTGTAGGAGACACTGAAGGAAAGCAAGAGATTAAATAGATGACTTTAAAGGAACAGTAACGTCAAAAAATAAAAGTGTTTTAAAGTAACGAAAATATAATGCAATGTTGCCCTGCACTTGTAAAACTGATGTGTTTGCTTCAGAAACACTACTATTGTTTATATAAATAAGCTGCTGTGTAGCAATGGGGGCAGCCATTCAAAGGAGAAAAAGCTCAAGTTACACAGCAGATAGCAAATAATCTCTGTCTGTCTAATGGTGTTATCTGTTATCCTTTAGTTAACCTGTGCCATACAGTAAATGATATTTTCATTATTTTAAAACACTTAAATTTTTTGGTGTTACTGTTCCTTTAAGGAGAATTCAACCCCCCAACTAATAAAAAACCCTACCCCCTACCCTACATAGTCTCCCTTCCTGCCCCCCCCACAGGTGTTAACATCTGCAGGGCCGCCATCAGGGGGGGACAGGGGGGAGAGTTGTAGGGGGCCCCTGAGGGTAAGGGGGGCCTGGCCACGCAGCACTTACTTGATTAGCCGGGCCCTGCTGTTTTCTGAGAGCTACCAACTTCGGGAAGGCAGGACAGGAGCACAGGGGGAGGTATCTTCTGTCCATTACTTTCCCTTATTGGTCACAGAGTTTAAGTCCCAGCTGAGCAGCTCAGGGATTGAATAGCTAAGGTTTAAACTTCCCCTCCAGCTCATCCAATCACCATGCAGCTTAACCGGGACTTGAAATTCTGTGACAACAAGGGAAGAAAATGCTGTCACTGGAAGAAGAGGCAGCCACCTGTGCTCCCCTACTCCCTTCTGAAGTTGGCAGTTCACTGACAGCAGGTGGGCCACATTAATGAAGTAAGTGCAACATGGCAGGGCCCCCCTAAAGGTAACCCTTTGTGGTCCCTGTTGTGTGTTGGGCACCAATTTTGTTTTAAACTTCTGGGGGGGGGGGGGCAAGTTTTTTTATAATCCGTTTAAGGGGGGCCCTGGCCACCAATGTTCTTATAATGAAGGCCTCTGATGCCATCTTAAACTATTGTGCTGTGGCCTGTAATTTACTTCTGCCTGGCATTCTGGGTGATAAGAAGAGTGTATAGTAGGGGAATTTGCTCTTCTTCCCTTTAGGGTCGCGGTCAGGCTCCTAATAGGTCTCGATCGGGTCAGTAAGCAGATAGCCAAGTCGCCCTGGAGCTCTGTGCAGCACGTCATCCTCTGATGGCTGCTTAAACCGGAAGCCCTGCTTCTATTTCAAATCGGGTGCTGGCGCACCTAATGATGCAGGGGAACCCTGGAGCGATTGCTAACTCACGTGGCAGTAGCTCCAGACTTCCCATTAGTGCCCTGCATCAATTGCCACAATTCAGTTGCACCAAAAGAAAATGGCGTACTTGTCACTCACGCTGAACACCGGAAATAATACTAGGCAGACTGAGAAAATATTCTGTGCAATCCTGGACACATGCACATGTAATTGTGCTCATTTTGACAAAACACACGCATCTGCAGTAGGTGCAGCACAGTTTCACCAAGTGATTCACTTGTGTCCATAATTGTGTCCATAATTATATTGGAATTCTGGGGAAAAACACTGCATTTTGGAAGAAAAATATGAAGATGGTGCTTGAAATTGCACTTTGCTCACAGCACTTGCGGATGTAGCAAAGCCCTATTTAGGGCTGGACTGAGCTGGTGGGACACTGGGTAAAAAAAAACCCTCTGGGTGTGTGGGCCAGGGGGGGGTTGCACCTGGAGGGCCATGCAGATTGACACTGGCCCTATTGTTATAACACATAATCAGAATGGCAAAGGTTTTTAGAGCTATATTTTCACTGCATAACTGACCTCACTTAGGTTGTTACTAATTTATTTTTAAACTGGATTTTACTCACTGTGTGGAGTGGATCTGTGGCGACGTTGGTATAAATAGCAGCACGAGCAGCGGAAACAGCACATCGGTGCAATAATCACCACAAGAAAAAGAAGAACAGAAAATCCAATACCAACGATTGCCTTTGGACTGTCAAAGATGAAGTGGTTTAGTCTACAGTTCACATTTTAAAAAAAATAAACAGAAACATATGGAAAGGTAGAATTTCCAGTAACTCTAACAACCTCAAGATGATTCCACCTCCATATCGTATTGTGTTTTGGATTATTTGTATTTTTTAACTGTACTTATAAAAATATGCATAGTTACAGGCTATGGTGGTTTTTACAGTTTGATTTTGAAAAGGAGCAGGACAAGGGGTAAATAAATTGCAAGTTACATTTATTGATGCCATTTATTGAAGTTTGCATCCAAACATGTTTCTTGCCATTCCATTTAATTGTGCTAAGTGCCATTGTGTCTGTATTACCTATTCCACTGAATAGTGCACAATTCAGTCTGATTTCATCCTACAGCAGGATGAATTCGTGGTATAGCTATAGCTACTTCTGAATCGTCTTTGTTGCCCTTTTCATCAGTGACCTATTTTCTCTTTAGGAGTGGGCCTGAACAGTATGATGAGTAATAAAAAGTAGCAATAACAATACATTTGTAGCTTTACAGGGCTTTGTTTTTTTATGGGGTCAATGACCCCCATTTAAAAGATGGAAAGAGTCAGAAGAAGGCAAATAATTAAAACATCAAGGAAAAATTAAGGCAAACAAATGTTGCTCAGAATTAGCCATTCTTTAACATACTAAAAGTTAACTTAAAGTCAAACTATACTCAAAAACAAGGCATGTCTCTATAAAAATATAGATTTACAATAATAATAATTGTTTGCTAGGTTACTTGCTGTGTTATCCTACAAAACTAGGCTCATGCTCAATAAAAGCCAGACCCAGTTACCTTTTAGTGTGCATGCTCAGCCTTAGCAATCACAGCAAAAGCTGTGGCAGGACACAGTGAAACATGGCTGCTGCACTCAGATCCAGGAACAGCGGAGCAGGGGATTCTTTTGGTGGTCTCACGCAGAAGCACAGCAGAGCTTCCAGTTCATCTTCTGGCTCTTTGTATTGTCTTCTCAACGCTGATGTGCTCATGCGCAGTTGAAGTGGATTCCTGACTTGGCCTAACTGTGCATGCTACGGCAGGCTTTGTGTCGCTGAAGAGACCATATGAAAAAAAGGAAGATGGCGACTGGGAGCTCCATTGTGCTTTTTTGCATTTAAGGTTCAGATTTTTTCAATGCACATCGCGGGGAGGGAAATGGGCGGGGATGCCAGAAAGTTTAGAGGAAGCTTTTGGTGGTGGTGGTAGGGGTTAGTTCTCCTTTAAGTTAACTTTCAGTATGTTATAGAATTGCCATTTCTAAGCAACTTCTCAATTGGTCTTCAATTATTTGCCTTCTTCTTCTGACTCTTTACAGGTTTTAAATTGGGGTCAATGACCCCATCTAAAAACAAACGCTCTGTAGAAATTTTTTTGTTATTACTACATTTTACTATGTGTTTCTATCCAGGCCCTCGCCTATTCATGTTTCTGTCTCTTATTCAAATCAATTAATGGTTACTATGGTAATTTGGATCCTAGCAACGAGATTGCTGAAACTGCAAACTGGAGAGCTGCTGAATAAAAAGCAAAATAAGTCTCAATGTAGACACCTGAGTGCTTGCGTTAGAAGCCACTATCGCAGGTTCCCTAAGTTACCCTATATGGATATCTCCTCAACGCATAGAACAACACCCACTATTAGAACAGTACTGGAATCCTATCAGATGGTACATAAAATTTTGCAAACCAAACAACCTGTCTGGTCTAAATGGACCATCCTATGAGGCAATAAATACCTTCCGCATTTCAATTCAGTGCCTTATATTGCTAGGTGGTCTGCTGTGGGAATCAAAAACCTAGGAGAATTAGCTAAATTTGCTAAAAGTTGTCTACAATTCCTTGCCAAATTTTAACATGGAATTGGCACCCCATATAGCAATTATAATTCTGCAACCAAATATAAAAAACAAAACAAGTGGGATGGCAGCGTAAAATAGACAGTCTTTATATAAAGTATGCAGAGCTATCAACTCCACCGTTTCATAGGGAGTTACCCAATTCTGACCTCCTCTCCACTGCCTATGCACTCCTATGACACCACTGGCCTGAATATCACTTTTTCTGGGTTTTTTTTTACAGTATATAGACTGTCTCTTTTGCTTTGCCATCCTGTATTTTGCCCCAACAACACTTTTAAATTGCTGGAAATTGTTTGGACTGTAACGAAAACAAACCTAAAATCTGTTTTTATTACAATTAGAACCTGCATTATTTCCTGTCAGGTGATTTCTGAGGGAACACACAAACTATCACAAAATGCTGGCTCAAGGGAAACGATGTAAAAGGGCAATATGTATTGACAACATGGCCAGAACTAGGGGTAGGCAGAAGAGACACATGCCTAAGGCACAGCAGCAGGGGGCGCAAGGCACATACCTTTTTGCTGCCTACCCCTGTTCAGGCCTTGTTCCCTCAACGGCAGCTACTTACTCTCTGCAGCGCTGCTCCCTGTCGGGTTGCTATAACGTGCACTTTATCTTGCATGTTTGAGCGATGTGCTGCAATCTTGCGCACGCACATGCACACGGTGGGGCTGAGAGCTGCCTGGCCAGGTTGCCTAGGGAGCCCAACTGACTTGGTCCGCATCTGGGATACAAAATATAAAGCGTCTGCTGGATAAGTATTCATTCTGAAGTATTACATCTAAAGGAATTGGGATTTTCTCACTTCCCTACATTGCTCGCTGTCAAGGTTACAAATCTCAAATGGTTGCCCTTTTTTTTGCCACCACTGGGATCACCTGACCATACTTGGGAAGGGTGGGAGCTACAACATGGAGCTGGCCACTGCTCCTGTATAAACTATAGCAAAAGAGGGAATGTTGTACTCACCACTATTTTTTCATAAATTAGTCCAGAGGACCTCTTGTCTTTCCCTATCTTTACACCAATAAAAGTAATTTGTAATGCAATGAACTGATGTCTTTTTTTAAAGTAATCCAAAATATAAAGATAGAATAGAGGTAAGGCTGAGAGAAGAGATAGAGTTTAAATAATTGATTTGGATATGTCATCCACCTTAGTGTAATACATGCTTTCTGCTCCCTCTCACTGATATGTTGAAGGGGGTTTATGCAGCAAAATCTCTCGTGGCAGCTCCCACAGCAGAATGTGAATGCATAACAATCAAATCCAGGATGCCAGGCTCCATTTCTGTCTGCATACCAGAGGCAATCTCTATCTGCTAAGACTGCAAAATAAAAAAAAATAATTGAAAATAGTTACATATGAATGCTATAAATTATGTAAAATCAAATGTAACATGAAATGCAGAATAAACACTGTCTTTAAACCATAAATCATTTAAGGCAACAACAAAAATATATGGCTTTGTAATAACAAAAAACTGTAAAGATTGTTGTAACTGAGCAATCAACAAAAGTGTCACCACCACAATTTGCCCCTGGACAAAAAAAGGGGAATCAACAAAAGAGCTTTTCAAGCCAATAAAAAAACAATTGACATAAAACTGATCGTTTCTCTTTTAGCTAATGTTTAGTATGTTATAGAATGCCCTATTCTTAGCAACTTCCTTTTCTGCTTCTCTCTAACTTTCATATATGGAGATCAAAAATGTTTGCTCTGGGAGGCTACAATTTTAATAGTTGTTCTTACTTATCTTCTATTTAAACCCTCCCCTATTCATACTCCAGTTTTTAACTTAAACCACTTCCTGGTTGCTAACTGATGTAGTAAAAAAGAAAAAATGTAGTACTCAGTAATAACAGTGTTTTTATTTTCAGTACCCGTTGTTTATCAGGCGCTACAAGAGTTGGAAAATAACTAGGAACGCACCAAATCTACTACTTAGGGATTTGGGCAGATCCCAAATCTTTCATGAATAATTTGACTGCATATGCATATTAAGATAAGGAAGGGTAAAAGCCAAAAAAAGTGTGTGAAGGGCGCAGAATAAAAATTGCTACTTCCTTGTGGATGTGAAGAAAGTTTTTAAGAATCTGGATTCCAGGCAATTGATTATTAGTGTAGAGTGCTCCTTCCAGAATTGTATTATATACAGTAATTATATATTGCATACCTCCCAACATTTTGGAAATAAAAAGAGGGACAAAAAAGTTGCCGCGGTGTAATTTTTTTGACCACACCCATTCTTGTGGCCACACCCCCTAATTACCATGTTCATTTTATAAAATTTCGCTGGTTATAAAAATTTGAACATATTTCTGTGGTTTTTTTCAGTTATTACAGTTTTGCTAATGAAGGTGAATTGCCCTTTAAGCTGTGAGTCTAACTTTTCCCTAGGGACCTGTTATCTTATATTGTTACAATTACTTATTTGATTATCTAGATTTCTTATCTAGATACTAGATACATTTGGATTGTTACAAATGTAGCTTATCTTCTGTTGTGGCTGTTCTGGGCTCTCTGCCAAAAGCCAATTAAGTTAGAAACTTTGTTTTTTTTCTGGCTGTTCAGTGCAGAGAAAAACTGGACTTTCCAGTACAAATGAGGGACTGCAGGTTGAGCTATCAAAAGAGGGACTGTCCATCTAAAAACGGGACAGTTGGGAGGTATGTATATTGTGAGTGTATTAATAGTTCTCTATCGGCATGCATACAGGGCAGCCATCAGGGGGGGACAGGGGGGAGAGTTGTAGGGGGCCCGAGGGTAAGGGGGGCCCGGCCACGCCACACTTACTTGATTATCCGGGCCCCCCATCTTTCTGAGAGCTGCTGACTTTGGGATGACATGGACGTTTAAGGGGCCTGGCCACCAATTTTCTCCTAATGTGGGGGGGGGGGCCTGGCCACCAATTTTTTTTTCTCATGTGGGGTCTAAGCCACCAATATTTTTTAATGTGGGGCCCTGGCCACAAATGTTTTTTTTATGGGGGGCCCTGACCACAAATATCTTTTTATTTTTTATTAACATGTGGGAACCCTAGCCACCAATATTTTTTTTGTTTTTTTACTGTGTGGTGGGGGGTGGACCTGTGGGGTGGGGAGGGCGGACCTGTAAGTGGGGCTTGCGGTGGGTGCAGCCCAGGGGGCCCAGGAAATTTTGTCGTATGGGGCCCTGCAATTTCTGATGGCGGTCCTGCATGTGTATTCCCTGAGGAAAGTTCCTGTGAGGAACTGAAACGTCGGATTTAATAAACCTACCCATTTTTTGACACTATATCTCGCCTGTTAAATCCTTGGAGTGCTGTCATCCTACATTCGTATTCATTCATTTCTTGGACTAGCACCCAGGTTATTTCTACCTCATGGTGTGCAGATTATACGCATTTTTATATATATATACATATACACACATATATGGGGGAGTCACTGTGGGTCATATGGAGGGTTTGAACCTGATGGACTTTTGCCATTTTTCACTCTAAATTAACGAACTATGAGGCCAATAAAAAGATAGTCTTAAAGGAATTGTACAGTGTAAAAAAGGAATTGTACAGTGTAAAAATAAAAACTGGGTAAATAGATGCTGTGCAAAATAAAAAATGTTTCTAATATAGTTAGTTAGCCAAAAATGTAATGTATAAAGGCTGGAGTGATTTGATGTATAACATGTCAGTCATAACACTACTTCCTGCTTTTCAGCTCTCTTGATTTACACTGACTGGTTACCCTGGTTACCAGGCAGTAACCATCAGAGACTTGAGGGGGGGCCACATGGGTCATATCTGTTGCTTTTGAATCTGAGCTGAATGCTGAGGATCAATTACAAACTCACTGAACAGAAATGTACCATGTGGCCCCCCTTCAAGTCGCTGACTAGCTCAGAGTTATAGAGCTGAAAAGCAGGAAGTTGGATTCTGGCTGTTTTATTAGACATCCAGTCACTCCAGCCTTTATACATTACATATTTGGCTAACTAACTATATTAGAAACATTTTTTATTTTGCACAGCCTATCTATTTACCAGATTTTTATTTTCACATTGAACTGTTCCTTTAAATAGTTTGTCAGGTTTTAGATGTGCATTTTGCTGATGTCTCAGTCAGCAACATAGTTACTGATTGCTCCTGGACTGAAATTCAAATTAGAGCCCAGAGAGAAAGGTCCAAATAGCCTCACACAAACTAAATATAAGAACTAGTCTACAGAGGATAGAGCAGCACCAACTTTCCAGAACACCCAGGTTGCTGGGGCCCAGAAGTAATTGTAATAGGTATAGCTCTTTATAATCCACACTGCTGAATTGTAATAATCAGTTCTTGACAGAGAAGAGTAAGCAACACGATTTCCCCAGGTTGGAAAAACATGCTACATAGCAAAGCAATCAAAACACTGGATATCAGCACAGAGCTATTTCAATTGACACACTAAAATGAGGGCAATAACATTAGTTGTACACACTTCACACATCTAAACTGTACCTATGAATAATTTACAAAGGAAAGTTGAAGACTGTAACAAGAGCCTGCTGTACAATATTTACAGAGATGCTTGACTACATCTTTCATTCATTGGAAAACTGACCCAAGACCACAATAGTCAATCTAATAATCTAATTCTAGAAAAAGGTATGCTTGGTATATTTTAATAAAACATTTGAACAAGGAATCT
Source organism: Xenopus laevis (assembly GCF_017654675.1). Classification (NCBI taxonomy): domain Eukaryota; kingdom Metazoa; phylum Chordata; class Amphibia; order Anura; family Pipidae; genus Xenopus; species Xenopus laevis. The sequence goes on from NC_054374.1 coordinate 64,594,856, forward strand.
ACCAGAATTTGCTTGGTTACAGTACTGTTGAGAGCTTTCCATTGTAGAGAATGTAAATATTTGGAACCATAGGGGTGCTTTTTAATTTTACCTACGGCTACAAAATAGACAATAGTGATAACTGCGTTTACTACGTGTGTTTCAGCGATGGCTACTTCTTGTGGTTACAAAATACCGTGCCATAGACAATACTGAGAACTGCTCTGTTAAAACACATGTAGTATCTTTGTAAAGACAAATATCATAATTGTCTATTTTGCAGCCAGTGCCGTAACTAGAGGGGGGCGGGCCCTGGTGCGTGACGTGCAGCCGGGCCCCGTCCCCCCTCCGTACACAACTTTTTTCACTGGCGAGCGGGCTGCGGGCCCTGGTCCGCTCGCACCCCCTGCTCCCCCGGTAGTTCCGCCACTGTTTGTAGCCATGACAAGTAGCTGCTACTAGTAGCTCTGTGTCTTCACCCTAGGATCCGGCTTTCACTTTTTCCCTTCACCCTGGTTCACGTGCAGGATAGGCAGTGTCGGACTGGCCCTCCGGGATACCAGCAAAACTCCCAGTGGACCCAGGTGTCAGTGGGCCTTCTTGCTTCTAACCATTTAGCCTATTTCATGGTCAATCCTTATTTCTTTAGGGGGGGGGAATGCTTAATAATGGAAGAGTATGGTAAGTAGATATAAAAGACTAGGAGAATAAAGAGTTTGGGTGTGAAGAGGAGAGGAGGAATAATAGTTTGGAAAGTGGGCCCATGGTCTAAGGTGTTCAGGTGGGCCCCTGGCAACCCAGTCCGACACTGAGGACAGGTAAGAGATTAGGGGGAGGGGCAGCATTAGGTCTGCCACCTCAGGCAGCAGGAAGACGAGAAGCACAATTGATCATCCAATTTATTCATCTTTGTGCATCAATATTGCCAACAGTCTATACCAAAAGGCAATGGCCAGTAATTCTGCAGTTTCCTATCAGGCATTGGGCTTGGTTCATAATATCATGATTGAGCATTTGATTATTTTAACAGATATAAACTAGTTGAAACCAATAAACTTTTTAAAACATAGTTAGGTCTTGTGTAGACACTAATACTAATAAAATAAATAAATAAAAAGATTTCCTGGCTCAACAACAGAAGAATAAGAGGGCAGTATTATGATTTGCACACCTTAGTTTTCAAAATGTTCTTCCAATTAAGATGCCAGAACCCATAACCTTAAGCAAAAGAAAGACAAAAATACATTTTCTATTGGCCAGCACAATATAAATGGTGATTAATGCACTGCCTGTCTATTAAGTATAGCGCACAAACTATGACCAAATTATACTTTGCTTATGCAGAACAGAGTGCATGGGAAGGAATTTCACATTTGCAAAGGTTTCTTATGTTTTGTTCCACTTTTGTGATTTCATAATGCCACATTGACAGTGTATAATTCTCCATGAAGCTGGCTTCATGTTAACTATGCATAATTGATTAAAATAATACAGTGGATGTTATAGTTCTCTGTTCTTCTACAAGAACCACTATACACTACATCAGGCCAGTATGTTGCATTGAATTGTGTCTAATAGGGCAGCACTCTTTTATATAAGACACCTATTCTGTATTTATATCCAGTTAAAAAGATGTGCTAGTCAGTGTCTTTGATGAGCATGTATCCAGGAAACGTTTTCTTAAAAGCTTTTTAAGATAATGGATCTGATCATATTTTTGAATATGTTCTTTGTTTTAAAGGGAAGGAATGGAACAATAGACTGTAGACAAAATACAATTTTACCTGTAATTTAAAATTGCTACACCATCTACCTAAAACTACATACAGAAGTTATAAAATATGTTTTAATTAATTACAGTTATTCAGGAAAAACACAGAAAATATGTGTCTCAAGATTTCAATAAATCACACACATGTAATTTTTTTTCTTCCCTCTAGTTGTTTGCATGAGCATATTTTAACAATATAGAGTTCATTGTATTCTATGGGGCAACAATCTCAGCTCAATCTAGTCAGTGGGTGACTCAGAATATGATTCATAAAGCTTTAATAAAAATTAATGTAAACAAGGCACCAGGACCAGATGGCATACACCCCTGGGTTCTAAGAGAACTTAGTTCAATTTTAGACCGGCCCCTATTTCTGATTTTCTCAGATTCGTTTTCATCTGGTATGGTACCTATGGATTGGAGAAAAGCTGAGGTCATTCCAGTACTTAAAAAGGGATTATGATCTCAGCCTGTATATAGGTAATTGTAGGCCAGTAAGTTTGACATCTGTGGTGGGCAAATAATTTGAAGGCTTGTAAAGGGATTCAAAATTGTGAAAAAAAATGAATGGCATAATGAGCAGCAATCAGCATGACTTTTTGAAGGATAGGTGATGTCAGACAAATTTGATTGCTTTTTATGATGAGGTAAGTAAGATGCTGGACAGTGGGGGGGCAGTAGATGGATTTTGCCAAAGCGTTTGATACCGTGCCTCACAAACAACTGCTTTCTAAACTAAGGTCTGTTCAGCTTAATGAAGTCGTTTGCACATGGATAGGGAACATGCTACAGGATCGGGTACAGAGGGTGGCTGTTACATTCTCTACTTGGACTATGGTTCTTAGTGGGGTCCCTCAGGGCTCACTATTGGGTCCACTTTTATTTAACTTGTTCATTTATGACTTAGCGGAGGTCTTGTAAGTAATGTATCAGTGTTTGCAGATGACACAAAACTATGCAGCCCAATAATTCCATCCATCTTGACAAACTGCCAATCTGGACAGCTATGTGGCAAATGAGATTCAATCTTGATAAATGTAAAGTCATGCACCTGGGATGTAAAAATATCCAAGCCACTTATACCCTAAATGGGACTGCACTAGCCATATTCATAATGAAAAGGACCTTGGAGTCCTTGTAGATAATAAACTTGGCTGTAGCAAGCAATACCAGTCAGCAGCATCAAGGGCAAATAAAGTCTTGAGCTTTATTAAAAGGGGAATTGATTCACAGGAGGATGGTTCATTCTTCCACTGTATAGAGCACTGGTAAGGCCCCATCTTTAATATGCCATGCAGTTTTGGTCTGCAGTGCTCAAACAGGACATTATTGAATTAGAGAGGGTACAGAGAAGGGCAACTAAGCTGGTAAAAGGTATGGAAAATCTTAGCTATGAGGAAAGACTGGCCAAATTGGGGTTGTTCGGGCTGGAGAGAAGGAGCTCAAGGTGTGATAAGGGGATCATATAATAATCTCTCTAATGCTTTATCAGTTGACACACGGCCACCCATTCCGATTAGAAGAAAGGATTCCGTCTAAATATTTGGAATGTTTTTTTTTACAGTGAGAGCTGTGAAGATGTGGAATTCTCTCCCTGAATCAGTTGTACAGGCTGATACATTAGATACTGTAGCTTAAAAAACGGGTTGGATGGCTTTTTAGCAAGTGAAGGAATTCAGGGGTATGGAAGATAGTAAAAGTTGATCCAGGGACTGGTCCGATTGCCATTTTGGAGTCAGGAAGGAATTTTTTCCTTCAAATGGTTTTTTTTGCCTTCTTCTGGATCAAGTATCCGTTTACAGGTTAAAATAGAGTTAAGAGGTTGAACTTGATTGATGTGTGTCTTTTTTCAACCTAACTTACTATGTTACGGAGTTACAGCACACATGCTACTCTAGGATAAATGTAATTTTAGCCTGCTACAATAGTTGGCTATTAATGGAACACTTAACTGGTCCTAAACACAGTCTAAATTACGGTACTAAAGCTTCATAGCTGACTGCTTGTCATACTGTAATGTATTGAGTGTAGATTGAGTAATCAATTATCACCCAGAAAGGCTATTGCATATTGTAAACACATATGTTTGCGTTTCTATGCTGATATCCCCTCTCTGTGTAGCTTCGCACAGGCAGACACTGTGCCTGTCAATGGATCTACACGGGTATGTGCATGAGAGAGGATTCTCTTTCCTCCACATATGTACAAAAAACATGTGGAGGAAAGCGTACAATCCACTATGTGTGCCATTGCCCTAAAAATCTGAATTTTAAAGGCAACCTATTTTATTATTATTATTATTATTAAAGAAATGATCTGGCAATACTACCAATAACCTAGAAAATTCATAATACAAGGCTGATTAGGGGAGCCCCTTCCATGAAGCAAATCGAGAAATTTGCTTCAAGCAGCAGC